>NW_026125688.1:0-148310 GCF_943737965.1 Phodopus roborovskii
TGGACATCTCAATCTGTACACAGGTTAATAGCACCTCAGTGGATGCACCAAGGGGTCACCCCTGGAGAATTTGGGGGACACCACAAAATCTTATCTGAGTCAGGGATATATGGAGGGTTTGATCAACCTGATATTTGAGTGTGAAGACTTGGTCAAGGACTGAGTCATCCTAATGGATAGGCCACCTCTCATATGTGCCATGTTTGACATTACAGACCTTCCTTTGTAAATGGGGAGTCCGTCCATCTGAATCTGAGAGGACTCAGTGTATGTAAGTCCTGTGTTGGGTCCTCTGTCTGTGATGTTGATTTATGTGATATAGTTTTCCATTGTCTCTCCCTATGGATGCTACCTCAGACAAAATTTAACATAGGACTTACCTCCTCCTTCCTTATGTAAAAACAAATTATTTGGCCACATCAACTGCCTGGCCAGGGAAATTACAGGCTGGTGGTAATGGAAACCTCAGAGTGAACAGCACCCGGCTCCTCCTGTACAGAAGTCTAAGCCATGCTCATCCAGGAGCAATCTGGGTCACTGATAGCCTAGGCATTGGGCCAGCTAGTAGGAAGTCAGAGGAGAGATAGAGGCAAATGATTGAAGCTGAACCTGGCCCATCCTACTCTCTTCAGGTGGCAGTGAGTGTGACTGGAGGTTCCACAGAGCAGCATGCAGATACAGGGATGGGGGTGAAGGTGGTGTGGTGGAGGATGAAGGGTATTGGGGAGAAGAACTTTGGTGAAGATTGTTATGTCAACTTAAAAAATAAAACTAACAAAATAAATGGTAAATTGATGTGACGTCTATGTGCAGACTTGGTACAATCAGTGTGAAGCAAAGAAGACATAATAAGATAACAGTGGTCCAGTAGACAGGTCAAATGGGGCTGCAGATTTATAGGTCCACACAACTCACCAAAGCAGTACCACAAACATGAGAAGCAGGTTCAGGTGTTACAAAAAAACTCGACTTTTCTGGACAATAAAAGGGAGAACAGGACAAAGGATTGGCCAGATCCAGAAGAGTCGAAATGAGATTAATATATATATATATATATATATATATATGTATATATATATATATATATATATATGAAAATAACATCAGAGCTGGTGTACCCACATAACTCATAAAGGAGGCAACAGTTAAGAGAGCAGAGGGTGCAGACAGACTCAGGGAAGGCGCCATAGTAAGAAGATACAGTCAGGATTTAAATAAATAAACAGATGTTCACTTCAGCACCTCTGAATAAGAGTCACTGATAAGAAAAAAGGAAAAGAGAAAGGAGAGATTTCTCTATGATAGGTGTCTGAAAAAAATCAAAGAAAGAGAATAAAGGTAATGTAGATAGAGGTTCAAAAGAAAAAGTCAAAAGAAGGATCAGAGGAAGATGTAAACTGCTGTGGGCTCTCATATCTACAAATACTAAATTTGAAATTAGTAATTTGAGTTAAAAATTTTACCATACTAGGTTGTTTAAAATTCCATTATTTCTCTCAAGAAAAGTATATGTACCTGTTAAAAAGTTCTATCTGGGTTCTGTTATAAACCTAAGTTTTATTTCAAGAATGAGTTAAAACAAAATGGTTCAAACATTTTGCTGTCTAATACTAGCAATATTAAAAAGAAAAAGAAAAAGAAGACACAACCAGCAGGACATAGTTGTTTGTGGATCAAGGTGGGATAGAACCTGAAAATAATGGGAGAGAAAGAAGGAATGAGACCAGGCAATGTTTGTCAAGGTCTAACTTTAATTTTTTGTAAGCAAGTCCATTTAAAAGAAAAAAACACTTTTATAGACAATATTTTGGAATTTGGGCATCGTTCTTTCCAAACTAGTTCCTGCTGGTAAGGAGCGGTGTAATGGGGGATTCTAAGATGATGCAGAAATCCTGGCTGTAGTCTGCAAGGCTGTTTTGTCCAGCTTTTTGAATGTAGAATCACCAGGTACTCTGTTTCTGGCGGTCTGCTTGAACAAACCACATTAGTCTGGAAGGACTCCACAGCTTTTCATTTTCTGTAGAAATAAAAATAGAAATCCTTTTCCCCAGTAACTTGTCCTTGAACTTAAATTTTGGAGTCAAAGACTTTGTTTTTTAATTTATTGTTTTACATGTCGATCCCAGTTCCCTCTCCCTCCCTCATGCCCTCTCTCTCTTTTCCCCTCTCTGCCTTCTCACATCAACCCCTAAGCCGCCCTCCAATTCCATATGTGAGGAAATACCATCCAATTGGGATCATGTAGATCTGACAGGTCATTTGAAGTAGGGACTAGGGCTTCTCTCTTGTCTCTAGGTTAAGGCAGTTATCCCTTCATGGGGGATGTGTTCCCAAGGTCCTTTTGTGCACCAGGGATGCATCCTAGTTCCACTGTCTGAGGTCCCTCAGACTGCTCAGTCTTTCTGGTTGAGACCCATATTCAGGGGGGCCTGAGTCAGTCCCATACTGGCTTCCCAGGTATCAGTCTGGGTGCCCGTTAACTCAACAAAGAGGAGTTTTTAAAGCAAAGCCGGGAGGTATTGTAGAAGGGGTAACTGTTCTGAATCTGGGGCTCTGGTAATCGTCCCAGGTTATAAATATCAGACCATAAGCATCTGCTTATCTCAGTTCTGGAGTCTGGTTCATCTCAGTTCCTGGGGTGAGTGGAACAGACTGCTTTGTTAAGCAATTTTCTGTTTTACCAAGATAAGGCTCCATTAGAGTTTTAAGATATAAGTAATTTTAAAACACGATGTAACTCAATGCTGGCTGTGACTCAAGTGCAGCGCCCAACATCTCCTATTTTGTTATTTTTTCTAGAGGGTCTGTCTTAGGCTATGTGGTTGGCTCCCACAATCGGGACACTGGGGATGGGCTTGTTACTATGAGATGAATGGGTAGGACCTCTGACTTAGGCTATATAGGGTGCATCTGCCTTCATCACTCAAGTACATGGTCAAAAATCAGGCAAGAAACTCAGGCAAGAGTAGTGGGCTCCTGAGATAGGGTCCTTTGATCCTCATGTCATTGAGGGACATACAGCCAAATAGGAGGGCCTGCATCCGATTTGTAACACAATGATATTCCTGTCATTGAAATCTCCATGTTGAGGGAACCATGTCCGCTGCTGTTTGAGTTCTGTGAAATCAAGTCATTGTCTAGGGGGATCAGAACTGTCATTGTCACCATCCTAAACAAGTTCCTCAGAGGAGCTACATCCTTTTCAAAAGCTGATGGTAGTGTAAAGAAATAGGTTTTTCCAATCATGGAAACAATTTGAGTTTTGATCAATCAAGGTAATTTTGGAATGCCTGGGCCCAAAAGTCATCAATAATCCCACAAATTGTCCCAGGAAAGAAGGAAGCAAAGGTAGAAAGACAAGGGAAGGTGGAAAACCAAATTTATACCAGGACTCGGCCTGTTCCCACTGTATTTACATCCCTCAAGACTTTTCTGTACTCTATCTAAGCTGTCTTCACTAAGCCAATCTTACAAGCATAAAAGCAACATTCCTCTTTAGTGCTGCACAAAATTCCTCCTTGTTGTAAATACAATAGGTTTAAGCCTTGTCCTTTCTAGATAATTTCTGTTCTAGAGAGAGAGAGAGAGAGAGAGAGAGAGAGAGAGAGAGAGAGAGTATTTATGCTTCAAAGGTCTAAGAGACCAGTTTTCCTCTGTTCCATGCATCTACCAAATAGACTGGCAGTTACTGGGCCTCATTTTCTTCCTGCCAGAAAACACAAACATGACCTTGACCCCTCTCAACCCCATATTATGACAGGGGTTGGGTTCTTTTCCATAGTCTTGTGCATGGATCTTTCCATTTGACTTCAGTAAATGTCTCTTGAGTTCCATCATATCAGAATTTGTCTGCCACAGATTGCTCATAGGTATCACATTAGAAAATTTAAAATGAAAGTACACTTGATTTAATGTATCATGTGGAGACTTGGGACATGAATCCCTTTTCTAATAAGTAGCATTTTTAAGGTGCTATTAGGATACTGCACAATTCTTTGTTCTTGAGTATTATAAGGAGTGCGTTATATGCTTAATTTTTTATTGAGCACAAAATGTTGAAATGCTTTACCAGTATATCCAGGACCTTTGTCTGTCTTTATAATTTTTGGAACTCCCCATGTAAGCAAAACAATTTAAACAGTGACTAATCACATGTAATGCTTCTCAGTTTGTACGGTGGCCATTAAAGCCTGAATATGTATCGACTGTCACATGAACATAATTTAATCTGCCAAATTTTGCAATATGAATATCATCCATTTGGCATAAATGATTAGGAAGCAGGGCTGATTTACTCCTGTATTAGTTACTGGTAAATATTGTGGGCACACATCACATGCATGTTCCTGAAGCCTTTTCAATCATAAATATAGGGGAATTTCAGGGAGAGGTGGAGGGATCACATGTCTTGCCTCGAGTAGTTCTTTAACTAGATGGGAAGCCACAAGAAGTTTTCTGCGGTTCAGAGTCATTGTTCCATCCACATTGTATGTCAGAAATCCATGCAATGGGAATGGGGTCTGGCAGTGCACAAGCAACCCTCCTTAAAATGGCTAAATCCTTTTCTATCACCTTGAGTGTCTAATGGGAGTGTGGCCACAGAGAGAACTTTTCCTTGCTCCAGCTTACCTGTCCCTTGTCGTTTGTCTATTTTTACATATCATTTGGAGAGCTTTGTCTCTTGGCAGAGTGCCTTGGGTAAGGTTTGGGTAATAAGAACAACTCCCATCTCTTACAAGAGGCCCCATGCCCACACAATTTGCAGGGGGGAGGCCAGCCAGGACATAGGCCTGGAAGTAACCTGAATGTCCTTCAGCATCTCTCTACTTAAGCCAAACTGTTTCCTTATACTATTACTATTTTGATGATGAAAGCTGTGTGACTGCTGAGCTAATTCTACCTGAGATAAAGGGACTATCAGCTGACTCATTACTTTTACCAGTAGACCAGGAAGTTTGAATGAGCTCTTATATGACCTACAAAGCAAGGTGCCTTTCTTTGTTGAATGGCACTTGAATTTGCTCAAATGTAAAAAATCGGTTTTTCTGCCCGCCACCTGCTCTTGTTCCACCACCAAGCCAGCCCCAAATAACACACAGAGACTCTGTATTTGATACAATACTGTTGGCCCGTTTACTTGTTTCTTATTGGCTAGCCCTGCCTTTAATTATTAACCATTTCTGTTGATCTATGTATTTCTCTTACCGGGGAGCAGGCGGCATACTGCTTTCTCAGACTCTCCATCTTGACTCCTCCTTACTACTTCCTATTTCCTCCTTGTCTCCTAGTCCCTCCTATCTTCCTTTCCTATTGGCCAACAGTGCTTTATTATTAACCAGTATGAGAACATATACAGAATGACATCTCCCATCATCTCCTCTTTTCTGTCTAAATAAAAAGAAGAGGTTTTAACCTTAGCATAGCAAAATATATTACATAACAGTTATCAAATAAGAATCACAGTTAACAATATTTAGTCCATTAACATTTATCAAGATTAAAAAGAAACTATTTTATCATCTATCCTATATTTGTGAGTCCAAAGTCCTATTTGTAACTTATCTGTAAACCTAACTAAGGAAAACTATAACCATAACTATCTGTCTTCAACTCCTTCAAAGACCACAGAAGGATAATATAAGCTCTAGAAATGACAGAGACAACTCACTGGTCACCCAAGTTCTTTTAATCTTCCATCTTCAGCCCATAGGCCAAGTGTGTCTAATGACTCTTCAGCAAAAGGAAACTTTTAAACTGTCTTTTTGTATTGGCAGTTTGACAGTGTTTGCACTGTGTCCTGTATACTGTGTCGCAGACTCTTCCATGAAGCAGGATCTCTGTAGCAATGTCCATAGTGAATCAAGTCACTTTTCTGTGGGTCCATGTGCAATTATAGTCAAACAGTCCAGACCAAGAGCAGTACCCTTGTCCAAAGGCTAGTCTTGCTATGTTGAAAGCAAACTTCATAACACGTTTCTTCTATGTCCATCTTCCTTTCTGGTACCAGGTGGTATTGCCAAGAGCAATTATGTCTCACTGTCACGAAAACCCTAAACCATTTTAAATGCCATATTCTGTAGGTCTTTGAAATGTTTGAAGAATGTCTATTCATCTCAAATACATCTCTGTATATCTAGAAAACTTAACTAACTTAACTATATCTGACTATCATAGATACTATCTATAATCTGTATTGAATTATACATTACATTTCTAAACAATACTTAAACAAGAGGAGAAATATATATATATCACAAAATTGACCTTAAATTGTCAATAAATGAAAATCCATTCCAAAACAAAGTATTCATATCTACACCATAATTTTCTTTTTACCTTTAAAAAATAACTGGCTGTGATTATTAACCATTTATAATCAAATCCATTTAAATGAAAACAAACATTTATAAACAATGTTTGGGAATTTGGGTGCCATTGTAAGAAGTACGGTTTTTCTGCCCGCCACCTGCTCTTGTTCCACCACCAAGCCAGCCCCAAATAACTTACACAGAGACTCTGTATTTGATACAATACTGTTGGCCCGGTTACTTGTTTCTTATTGGCTAGCCCTGCCTTTAATTATTAACCCATTTCTGTTGATCTATGTATTTCTCTTACCGGGGAGCAGGCGGCATACTGCTTTCTCCAGACTCTCCATCTTGACTCCTCCCCACTACTTCCTATTTCCTCCTTGTCTCCTAGTCCCTCCTATCTTCCTTTCCTATTGGCCAACAGTGCTTTATTATTAACCAGTATGAGAACATATACAGAATGACATCTCCCATCACTCAAACAGTAATTTTAACCTGATTATTAGTTTCAATTTATGAAACCGTCTCTATAACTTGAAGAAATCTGAAAATATAATGACTATCAGTATATAAGTTAAACGAATCATTCATTAGAAGCGGAAAAACTATTGCAACAGCTTGTAACTCAACTATCTGAGCTGAACCTGGATCTGTCTGTACTACATATTCTTTTCCCACCAATAAATAACATAAGCTGCTTTTCCCATCAGAAAAGCCATCAGGAAGAAACTAACATAGCATTTTTTAAAACAGGATTACTCTTTACAATTTTAGGGAATAGAAAAGGATGTATTAGTACAAATTGTAACGTCTATAAACTGATTATCAAATTTTTTCCAAAAACTGACAAAAAGCTGATGGATCAAAAATTATAATTAATAAAAAAGCTTGAAAACTTAGGCCCTAAATCTATACAGAGAAGAAAAACTTCTAATGATAAAAAGAAAATTAAGTCCTTAAGTCAGTAGTGCCAGGGCTGACACCCTGAGCCCACTGTCAGAAAAGGGAGGTAACCACTTACCATCTAAGTAAACATTATTTTGCCTGTTAATTGCTGGTTGTAAAGGTTTGAACTAACCATTAACTTACTATTTGGTATAGCGAACATGTATTATGCTTGGTTCTCTACCCAAATATCTCTTAGACAGAATTTTGTATCGTACAAGCTACTGCTTTAAAATAAGGATTTAACACTTTGACTGAGGAAACAGGTAAATGCAACCATAACAATGGTCCCCTTTGCCATAAGACAGAAAGAATTCAGACTATGCTGTGTGGAAGTACATAAGCCTTGCATGGTTTTGCATAGTCAATATAGCATATCTGCTGATGCTGGATTGCATTCTCTGATTGTAAGAGAAATTTTCTATTCTCTTCAGTTAGCTGTTTAGGTGAATTGGGATCACTATCTCCTTTCAGGATATTGCTTAAAGGTTTCAAATCACGAGTAGGTGCTTTTTAAAAAAGGACATAACCATTTTAATATATCCTAATAACTTCTGAAAATCATTCAATGATCATAAGCTATCTTTTCTAATTTTTAATCTTTGAGGCCCAATTTCTTTAGGATGTAACATAAGTTAAAATTTTTTGTAAACTTTCTTCTTTGACCTATAAAGATTTCATTAGCTGACTGATGGGGAGATGACATTCTGTATATGTTTCTAATACAGGTTAATGAATAAAGCACTGTTGGCCAATAGGAAAGGAAAGGTAGGAGGGACTAGGAGACAAGGATGAAATAGGAAGTAGGAAGTAGGGTCAGGATGGAGAGCCTGGAGAGAACAGAACTGCCATTACTCCGCTTTCAGTAAGACCAAGTGGAAATACATAAAAATGGGTTAATAATTAAGACAGAGCTAGCTGATAAGAAACTAGTAATGGGCCAACAGATTATATCAAATACAGAGTCTCTGTGTGCATTATTTGGGGCTGGCACCGCGGCAGGACAAGACCAGGCGTTGGGCAGAAAATCCCATACTCGTTACAAATGGTGCCACATGGCTAATAAGAACTTCCACTTAAAATTTAACAGAAGCTTAAAAAGGGTTTTAAAACAAAAGAACAGAGACAAGCAAGGTTTCTTGGTAGCAGCATTTTCTCTTGTGAGAGACAAGAAGCAGATTGTGCGGCTCCTCTAAAGGGAAGATTCCAGACTCGGCAAGAAACTGCACGGGTTTAAAAAAGCACTGCTAAAAATTCATTGGTGTGTATCAGAGCTGGCAATGGTGATCACATCTCCAAGCTGGCAGCATGCAGACCAAGGCAGTGAGCACAGCTTTTAGTGCTGGCTGATAAAATAGCCGTTGCCATCTTTTATAAACCCTGGCAGAAACAACAAAGACTTTCATTTTAGCAGTGTTGTTGTTTACCTGATAAAAGACTAAGTGGCCAGAAAAAGTTAAAGATTTACAGTAAAGACAGATTCATATTAAGAAAAATCTCTAAAGGTTTACAGTGTATATTTTAAAAAAGATATGTAGGCTTGGGAGAGAAAAGAAAATAAAATGATTTTAAAAAAGAGAGTGGGGAGCTGGGTGTGGTGGCACACGCCTTTAATCCCAGCACTCAGGAGACAGAGGCAAGCAGATCTCTGTGATTTCAAAGTAAACCTTGTATGCAGAGTGAATTCCAGGACAGATAAGAGTTACACAGAGAAACCCTGTCTCAAGAAATAAAAAATAAAAGTAAAAGAAACGAAGTAATAATAAAGCTAAGTAAGATGAAAAGCTCAGAAGAATCTGTATACTGTATGACATTATATTGTCTTTGTATTGTTTGACTGCTGAGGAAACAACTGTTAAACAAATGCTGCTGAATTAATTCCAATTTATATATTTTAAAAATGCATTGACTCCAAAATTTAAGTTCAAGGACAAGTTACTGGGGAAAAGGATTTCTATTTTTATTTCCACAGAAAATAAAAAGCTGTGGATTTCTTCCAGACTAATGTGGTTTGAGCTAGCCAGACCCCCTGAAAAAGAGTGCCAGGTGATCCTACATTCAAAACAGGTGGACACAGAATCCTTGCAGGCTACAGCCAGGATTTTCTACATCTTCTTAGGATCCCCGTGACAGCGCCCCTATCAGCAGGAGTAGTTTGGAAAAAACTGATACTGGAATTCCCAAAATATTGTCTATAAGTGTTTGTTTTCATTTAAATGGACGTGGTTATAAATAGTTAATGATCACAACCCATCTCTTTTTAAAGGTAAAAAGGAAATTATAGTATAACTATGAATACTTTATTTTCAAATGGGTTTTTCATTTATTAATATAAACTTAAGGTCAATTTTGTAATTAAGTATATGTCTCCTCTTGTTTTTAGAAATTGTGTTTATATAACTCATTTAGATATGTAATGTGTAATTAATACCGATTTTAGATAGTTACCTAGCTAAAAATTTATCGCTTAGGTGAGTTAGGTTTTCTAGATATATATAGATGTATTTGAGAACAGATCATAGATAGTACCTATGTGGTCAGATAATATAGTTAAGTTAGTTAAGATTTCTAGATATACAGATGTATTTGAGATGGATAGGAATTCTTCAAACCTTTCAAAGACCTACAGAATATGGCAATTAAAATGATTTAGGGTTTCTTGACATTGAGACATAAATGCTCTGGCAACACCACCCGAGTCAAAAGAAGATGAAGATAAACATTGAAAACTCGTTAGGAGTTTACTTCTAATATGTAGACTAGTCATTTGGACAAGATACTGCTCTTGTCTGGACTGTTTGACTTTATGCTGTATAAATTCGACGTGCAGGATACAGAAAAGTGACTGCTGATTCAAGATGGATATTGTTATAGAGTTCCTGCTTCATGGAAGAGTCTGCCAGACAGTCTACAGGACACAGAGAAAAAATGACTGACAAACTGCCAGTACAAGAAGACAGTTTAAAGTTTTCTACTTTGCTGAAGAGTCTGCCAGACACACTATGGCATATGGGCTGAAGATGGAAGATTACAGAAGAACTTCAGGTGACTGGCCAGACAGTAGAGAGATGTCTATGTCATTTCTAAGTTTATATACTATCCTTCTGTGGTCTTTGAAGGAGTTGAAGACAGATAGTTATGGTTATTGTTTCCTTAGTTAGTATTCAATGATATAGGACTTTAGACTCACAAGATAAAATAGATGATAGAATATTTTATTCAAATCTTACTAAATGTTAATGGACTAAATATTGTTAACTGTGATTCTTACTTGATAACTGTTGTGTGACATGTTTTGCTATGTTAAGGCTAAAACCCTTTTTTTATTTAGACAGAAAAGAAGGAGATGATGGGAGATGTCATTCTGTATATGTTTCTCATTTGGTTAATGAATAAAACACTGTTGGCCAATAGGAAAGGAAGATAGGAGGGACAAGGAGACAAGGAGGAAATAGGAAAGTAGGAAGGCGGGTCAGGATGGAGAGCCTGGAAGAACAGAACTGCCATTCCTCCACTCTCAGTAAGATCACGTGGAAATACATAGAAATGGGTTAATAATTAAGACAGAGCTAGCCAATAAGAAACTAGTAATGGGCCAACAGATTATGTCAAATACAGAGTCGGTGTGAATTATTTGGGGCTATGTCGGTGGTGGGACAAGACCAGGAGGCAGGAAAACTGTACACCTTACAGGTGACCAGGTCTCATTTACATTTTCACTGACACCTTTCTAGGTGGGGCTAACAGGGTCTGCAATTCCCTGAGGCTTATTTCTTAATTGTTGACAAGGTCTCCCATTTGCATTTTCAGTGACACCTCTCAGGTGGGGCCTAAAAGTTTCCTGAGCCCTCCCTTCCATAGCTTTTCTCAAATCTTACATTAACCTCCAGCTGTAACAGCTAGATAACAGGAGACATGCTTTCTAATGCAAAATGCTAATGCTCTATGTGGCTCCTTCAGCCTTGGAGAAAGCACCCTAACAGGTCCTTGGAACCTGAGATGACTAAGCACCCTTTTTTTGCTTCCCCCTACCTCCATCTGGTGCCAGGATACTATAAGCTAGCCTAGTAAAGTAAGATATATAATATAAAGCCTTCTTAATATGAAGAGTGCTGTGTTATTAACCTCAACATCCTCCACAGTTTCTCCGGCTTCTACAGCTGTGAAGGCGCATAAACCTTTCCCTGTGCTTCCTGCTGTCCTGGGACTTGATCAGTAAACTGCACTGGCCAATTCCTTCCTAATTATTAATATTAGTCTTGTTGATGTTTTCTAGTAGATTTTTCCAATTAATTGTTTAATATTTATTTATTTATTTATTCATATATTTTATTTATTTGGGAGTTTGACACAGAATTTTCTGTTTGTGGCCTTGCTGTCCTGGAACTGACTCTGTAGAGAGGCTGTCCTCAAACTCACAGATGTCCACTTGTGTCTATTTCCTGAGTGCTGGACTGAAGGCGACAGTTAGACACAAAATTTATTATCGCTTATCCATGTCACCAATAGATGACACAGGTTTCTTCCTACAGTATAAAGGTTGTCAATCTTTCTTCCTCCCACAATGTGCAGAGCTAGCACAGACAATTACTAAATGCAGACTGAAATGATTCTCTTCTTTCACATATTGAAGGCTTCCCAGAATATTAAAAATCAAGAGAAACATTTTAGGTCACAAAGATAGTGTTTTTTACTGTGTCATCCTGCTGAGGTCAAGATACCTGAGGGTGCTTTTTACCCTGGATGTCAGAGTCCCCAAAAACAACCATGATAGAAATGCAGGTGCCATCTCACAAGCAAGATGATACATCTTTTTCCTGAGAGATGTCTGGGTGATAGGACCATTGGATTGTGGTTTCATTCCTGAAATTCATGTCAAATTCTTGAGATATTTAGCATATAGGAGGTGCACTAGAATGTGACAGAATGTTGGATCATAAATGTTGCCTGGCAACACTACTAACACATTCAATATCCTGGTATCATGGGTCAAGAACCAGAGAGCAGCTTAAGCTGTTGTATTATCATGGGACGTTACAATCTCTGAAGATGACATATTCCAAAAACTTTTGATGACAGCATTTGATTCCGCTAACCAAGTCATAGCCAAATCTCTGGAAGTTGCCTACAGCTATTACTGGTTGCAATTAAAGATTACCTATTATCCAGAATATATACAGTCTGTGGAGAAACAGTTCAAAGACTTCTGCTGCAACCATATTTTCAGCTGATATGAAAATTTTAGCTACTACTGCTATGCCAGGTATGGGCCCATCATCTCAAGTCCTGCCTCAGCACAACAGAGATTCAGGCACTGGTGATGATGTCAGACCAACATAATACATCAGGCAAGAAAGTATAAGTATCTGATCATTAACTTATGGAATTTTAAAAATCTGTGCTGACAGCATACTTTATCATGTCTGCCATGTCTTAGGAATTGATGATACAAAAATGTTCAACTACTTACATATTTAAACATGTAATTTTTGAATTGTTTCTTGATAGAAAATGTTAACCATGAAGTTTGGGGACACCTTGTGTGACTCAAGTAGAGACAGACGATCTAACTATCTGATTGTTTCATTATTCAAGTCTGTCTTCTTCTACTCAAGACAGTATGAATATCTGATCATTAACTTATGGAATTATTAAAAATCAAATTCTGTGATGTCAGCATACTTTATCATGTCTGCCATGTCTATCAGGGATTTATGATACGAAAAGTTCCACTACTTACATATGTAAAGATGTAATTATTAAATTGTTTCATTATATAAACTATGAACCCTGAAGTTTGGTGCCACCTTGTGAATCAAGTGTGACACGCGATCTAACTATCGGATTTATTTCATTCTTCAAATCTGTCTTTTCTAGTCAGGAAGAGTGGAGTCTGGACCCACCTTGGTGGTGTTAATTGTCTCTTGGGATTTCATTATTTATTTATTTAAATCAATGTTGATATCATTTTGTTAACTCTCTAGGGGTGACTTACCAGAGAATTATCTCATTATTCATTCACTTATTTTCAAGTCTATGATTAAAAACTCTCAATGACCTCTTCAGTTCTGAGCAATCTTATGGGAGTCCGCATTATAAAACACCATCCCCTTGTTGAATTTTTATTCATTTAATTATGAAAATCTATCATTATGTATTCAGGGATCACTGTAGATTTGAGCCTCCTTATGGAAGTCAATCATGCCAGACCATCACATCATCTAATACACTTACTTATTGAACTGTAAAATAAGAAATGAAATAAAAATTCATCATTTATTTAACGTATTTGAAATAAAGATGATGTTATGGACCATACGTCCCTTTTGAGTCAGATGTTGGGGGGCTTGATGATGTAACATCATCTCATTACTTGATTATGTAGCTATTTAAATAGATCATTACATCAGCCATAGATTTACTACTTTGGTGCCATCTTGTCACTGTTATTATAAACACCCACTGATTCTAATTGTCAATTTATTCCAGGAAGAGGTCAGTCTGACTCTCCATGTGAAATTTAAGTATGCACCACCATGTCATTATTCAATAATTTTTCAATATATAATAATTGTTTAAATCGATGAAGATGTGGTCCTTCATGACTGAGGTCTTGTCATTTCCTCCCTGCGAGTTAATCGTGTGGCATTATTTACTTATCTAAGTATTACTCATGACAGTCACTGGAGTTTGGTTCTGTCTTAAGAAAGTTAAGTGTGCAGAAGTATCCAATGATTTACTGATTTGATTATATAAATAATGATGAAGCCAACAATTATAGGTTGGGCTGCTGTGTGATTGACACAGCAGGAGATTAGTCCCAGAAGCAGTGCCCAGAGAATGAGGGACACTGGGATATCCAGTGATTACTGATTACATAATAGATTTTTAATGTTAGGAGTGATTAAACGATTTAAAAACTTTATTGTTTTGCATCAACAGTTTCTGAGAGGTTGCAACAATACTGACCCAGAAGGACACACTCAACTCCAGTTTAAAAAATCGAGTAACTTAATAATCTCATGATCAGAGAATCTTATCTAATGTACTCTGTTCAGCTGGAAAACATGACACACCACCAACACTAACTAACTCTAAATATCCATATCATAAAGTGGGGTACAGACCTTAGAGAATTATCAATTGAGGAATCAAAAATGACTGAAAGAAACGTAACACAGTGCTCAAAATCCTTAGTCATCAGCCAAATGTAAATCAAAACAACTCTGAAAAACCATGTGAACAAGCTGTTCTAAAGGTGAATGAAGAGAAGTTCATTTTCATTTCAGTAAATAGAAAAGGATTATAGTAGAGGCGATTAATGGTACTGTTTCCATCCTGGAAATGAGAAAATTGAAGCATAGAACATAGGTTTAAATACTCATCAATGTACTTGAATGGCAGAATGATGCTTTCATTTTCATGCTCCTATCACTATAGGCATGTTGTGAGCTTGAGAGACTGGTAAATATGTATAACTCAAAAGAAGAGCCCTGCTTTGTTTTTGTGAGGAAATCAGTGAGGCTGTAAGGTTAGTCCATTGGTGGGTATGTAACTTTAGCACGTGGGAGGGGCACTAGAATGGGACAGAATGTTGGATCATAAATGTTGCCTGGCAACCCTGCTTGCCTCCTGGTATCATGGGCCAAGGACCAGAGAGCAGCTTCAATAAACTGTGGGACATTACAATCTCCCAAGGTAACTATCTCCTAAAACTGTTGATTACAGCATTTGATTCCCCTAAGCAAGTCATAGAATAATGTCTGGAAATTGGCCTACAGCTATTACTGGTTACCCAATTCAAGATTACCTAATATCAGAGAACATAGCTGGTGGAGAAACAGTTCAAAGTCTCGTGTTTATGAAAGCTCTCTCTCCTAAGAAGTAAAACTATGGATTATAAGATAATAAGACTCACAATTATTCATCAAAAGTTGAGTTTTCCGTTGTTAAATTCTTTCAGGAAGGTGATAATCCATTTGTTAGAGTAGACTTAGTGATTACTGGAATGCAGTTCATCTCCCCTGAGGCAGCTGTCCCACATCAAATATGGGGTATCTTCTAAAACCCTGCATACACAATGACATTTCAGCATTTACACGTTTTACTTCTCAAGTCTGCGATTAAATAAGGGATGAACCGGGAGTTTCACACAGTCTTGTGGGAGGCAGGTGAGACACAACTTGTGTCGTGTATGGCAGACCATATCCTTTTCTGATCATGTTATTATTTAGTTATTAAAATAGGACATTAGATAATCCATGATCAGTGGATTATTGTTCCACGATGTGGGAGTCACATATTTTAGACCATCTAAATATTAATTATATAATTAAGTTAATTAAGTAATTAAATTAATGATGACAAGCATTGTTCACGAGTCTGGTTTGGAGCCACCTGATGAAAGTGGATGATGTTACATCAATTCTTTATTTGATTATTTCTAATTAGTTGTATAATTATGTAAACCAATAACCCTCTACTCCATGAAGAGTTCTGTGAAGCTCCCTCTTGGGAGTTAATATGCAATGTCATCACATTTTATGATTAATTTTTTCAATTGATGATGATGACATCCTTCATGATTGGAATCTGGACATGCTTCCCTGCCAGTTAAATGCTACCTCACCTCTCTATTGTGATGGTTAGCTATTACTGACTTATTTAATTGTTTAAATTAATTGAACAGCAGACAGTGGCATCATCGATTACGATTAGGATGAAAATGCCTGTCAGGGACCAGGTTGGGAAGGTTGTAGAAATGGAAACGGCAGTTTCTGAATAATCAATGAATCACCCAGATACACGTGTTGCTGGATGATTGAGTCCAGAAGATTCCATGGTGCCCTCCGAGAAATACAAGGACTTCACCGAAGCAGGCATGGTTTTCTGGGTGTTTGCTCCCTGTTCTTCCTCCACATCTTCACCTTGGTGGTGATCATTTAATTAATGTATTTAAAATAAAGGTAATGTTATGGACCATAAGTGCCTTTTGTAGTCAGATTTGGGAGTTGATGTTGCAACATCATCTCATTACTTCATCATTTAGCTATGTAAATAAATCATTTCATCAGCGATAGGTTTAGGACTTTGGTGCCACCTCGTAAGTGTTAATATAAAATTCCAACTAATTGATTATCTTTTTAAATTTTTAAATACATCATTATTCCAGGAAGAGATCGGTCTGACTACACCATGTGGGATTTAAGTATGCACCACCATGTCATTATTCAATAATCTTTCATTATATATTAATTATTTAAATCGATGAAGATGTTGTTCTTCATGACTGGAGTCTAGCTCTTCCTCCCTGGGAGTTAATCGCGTGGCATTATTTACTTATCTAAATACTACTTCCTTGAAAATTACTGGAGTTTCATTCCATCATATGAAAGTTAAGTATGCAGGTCTATCAATTATTAAGTCAATTAAATGAAAACAAACATTTATACACAATATTTGGGAATTTGGGCGTCGTTCTTTCCAAACTACTTCCTGCTGGTAAGGGCGCTGTCTTGGGGGATTCGAAGAAGATTCAGATATCCTAGCTGTAGTCTGTAGGGCTGTTTTGTCCAGCTGTTTGGAATGTAGGATCAGCTTGTACTCTGTTTCAGGCGGTCTGGTGTGATCAAACCACATTAGTCTGGAAGGAATCCACATCTTTTCATTTTCTGTGGAAACAAAAATAGAAATACTTTTCCCCAGTAACTTGTTCTTCAACTTAAATTTTGGAGTCAAAGCGTTTTTTTTTTTTTTTTTATTTATTATTTTACATGTCGATCCCAGTTCCCTCTCCCTCCCTCCCTCCCTCCCCCAAGCCCTCCCTCCCTCCTTCCCTCCCTTTTGCCCTCTCTACCCTCTCCCATGCACTCTAAACACCCTCCCCTCCCAACCCCCCACCACAATACAATATGTAGGGGAATGCCATCCAGTTGGGGTCATGTAGATCTGACAGGTCCTGTGAAGTAGGGACTAGGGCTTCTCTCCTATCTCTAGAATAAGGCAGTTATCCCTCCATGGGGGATATGTTTGCAAAGTCCTTTTGTGCACCAGGGATACATCCTGGCTCCACTGTCTGAGGTCTCTTAGACTGCTCAGACCTTCTGGCTGAGACCCATATTCAGGGGGTCCGAGTCAGTCCCCTGTTGGCTTCCCAGCTATCAGTCTAGTGGCCCTTAGCTCCTCCTTGTTCAGGTAAGCTGTCTCTATGTACTTCTACCGCATGGTCTTGTCCTCTCCATCTGCTTCTGGGTTCTAGTTTGACTCAGTGTTTATGTATGGGTGTTTGCTCCTGTTTTCAACAGGCATTAGTTGAGGACTCCATGGAGAAGTTAGTTGTTGATCTCACTCTCCGGGAAGGGCATTTATGATAGCCTTTCCACGGAAGCTGAGATTGTTAGTTGGGAGCAGTCTTGTAGTTCCCTCGACCTTTCTTTGTGTTCAACTTTATCTTCAAACCAATATTGGCTCCCTCTTTTATGTTCTCTCTCTCTGTCTCTGTCTCTCTCTCTCTTTCCTATTTTCCATTCCTAACCAGGCTCAATCCTCCTGGTCGCACATGCCTTCCTTCCTCCTCCCTCTCATTTTCTCCTACTTCTCTCTCCATTAGCTGTCCTCCCCCACTATACCTGAGGTCTGGGGGACTTGTCCCTTCTCAGTTCTGTGTGAGGGACTTTATATGAATCTCTTAGAATGCAACTTGTATCCCTAGTTCCTCTGGTGATGTGAATTATAGGCTGGTGATCATTTGATCTAGGTCTAAAATCCATATATGGTGAGTACATACTGTGTTCCTCTTTTTGTGACTGGGTTACCTCATTCAGGATGGTTTCTTCAAGTGCCATCCCTTGCCTGCAATTTCAAGATACCATTATTTTTTCTGCAGAGTAGTATTCCATTGTGTAGATGTGCCACATCTTCACTAACCATTCTTCAATTGAAGGGCATCTAGGTTGCTTCCAGGTTCTTGCTATTACAAATAGTGCTGCTATGAACATAGTTGAACAGATGTCTTTGTTGCATTGATGTGAATCCTTTGGGTATATGCCTAAGAGGGGATTGCCGGGTCCTGTGGTAAACTAATTCCCATTTTCCTGAGGAACTGCCATACTGATCTCCAAAGTGGCTGTATGAGTTTACACTCCCACCAGCAGTGGAGGAGTGTTGCACTTTCTACACATACTCTCCAACATAAGTCATCACTGGTGTTTCTAATTTTAGCCATTCTGGCAGGGGTAGATGGTATCTCCAAAGTTGTTTTGATTTGCATTTCCCTGATAGCTAAGGATGTGGAGCATTTTCTTAAGTGTCTTTCAGCCTTTTGATTTCCTCCATTGAGAATTCTTTCTTCAGTTCTGTACCCCATTTTTTAATAGGGTTATTTGGTGTTTTGTTGACTAGTTTCTTGAGTTCTTTGTATATTTTGGAGATCAGCCCTTTGTCGGATATAGGAGTAGTGAAAATCTTTTCCCAGTCAGTGGGCTGCCGTTTGGTCTTGTCAACTGTGTCCTTTGCCTTACAGAAGCTTCTAAGTTTGAAGAGGTCCCATTTATTAATTGTTTCTTTCAGTGTCTGTGCCCCTGGAGTTATGTTCAAGAAGCGGTCTCCTATACCAATTTGTTCAAGGGTACCTCCTACTTTCTCTTCTAAGAGGTTCAATGTGGCTGGATTGATGTTGAGGTCTTTGATCCATTTGGACTTGAGTTTTGTGCATGGCGACAGACATGGGTCTATCTGCAGTCTTCTACACCCTCATCCAATTGTGCCAGCACCATTTGTTGAAGATGCTGTCTTTGCCCCATTGTATAATTTTAGCTGTTTTGTCGAAAATCAGGTGTTCATAGGTGCGTGGATTAATATCAGGATTTTCAATTCGATTCCATTGGTCTACCTGTCTATTTTTATGCCAATACCAGGCTGTTTTCAGAACTATAGCTCTGTAGTAGAGCTTAAAGTCAGGAATGGTGATGCCTCCTGATGTTCTTTTATTGTATAGGGTTGTTTTGGCTATCCTGGGTCTTTTGTTTTTCCATATAAAGTTGATTATTATCCTTTCAAGGTCGGTGAAGAATTGTGGTGGGATTTTAATGGGGATTGCATTGAATCTGTAGATTGCTTTTGGTAAGATTGCCATTTTTACTATGTTTATCCTACCTATCCAAGAGCATGGGAGGTCTTTCCATTTCTGGTATCTTCTTTAATTTCTTTCTTTAGAGTCACAAAGTTCTTATTATATAGATCTTTTACTTGTTTGGTAAGCGTTACACCAAGATACTTTATGTTGCTTGTGGCTATTGTAAAGGGTGATGTTTCTCTGATTTCTTTCTCTGCCTCTTTGTCATCTGAAAAAAATAGGGCTACTGATTTTTTTGAGTTTATCTTGTATCCTGCTAGTTTGCTGAAGGTGTTTATCAGCTGTAGGAGTTCCCTGGTAGAGTTTATTGGGTCGCTTATGTAAACTATCATATCATCTGCAAATAGAGACAGTTTGACTTCTTCCTTTCCAATTTGGATGCCCTTGATCTCCTTTTGTTGTCTTATAGCATTAGCTAGAACTTCTAGTACGATATTTCGAAGGCTTTTCCGCATCTAGGAGAAAATCCTTAGTCATCAGCCAAATGCAAATGCAAACAACTCTGGGAAAAGATGGGATCAAGCTCCTCTAAAGGTAAGAGACTGAAGAGGAGTTTATTTTATTTTCAATAAAGAAAAGTATCATGTTAGATGTGATTAATTTTATTGTTTCCATCTAGAAATGAGAATACTGAAGCATAGAAAACAGGTCTAAAATACTCATAAATGTACTTGAATGGCATAATGATGCTTTTGTTTTCATGCTTTTGTCACTATAAGCATGTGGTAGCTTGAGAGACTGGTAAATATTAGAACTCAAAAGAAAGAGCCCTGCTTTGTTTTTGTGAGAAAATCAGTGAGGCTGTAAGGTTAGTTCATCGGTGGGTAGACTACTTTTAGCATGTCGGAGGGGCACTAGAATGTGAAAAAATGTTGGTTCATAAATGTTGCCTGACAACCCTGCTTGCATTCTGTATCCTGATATCATGGGCCAAGGGCCAGAGAGCATCATCAAGAAAGTGTTATCATGGGACATTACAGTGACCCAAGATGAAGATCTCCTAAAACTATTTATGACAGCATTTGATTTGCCTAAACAAGTCATAGCCAAATCCCTGGAAGTTTGCCTACAGCTTTTACTGGTTACCAAATTCAAGATTACCTAATTATCAGAGAACATAGTCTGTGGATAAACAGTTCTAAGGCTTCTGTTTATGGATGATCGCTCTCCTAAGAAGTAAAACTATGGAACAAAAGATAATAAGACTCACAATTATTCATCAAAAGGTGAGTTTTCCATTGTTTACTTCCTTCAGAAAAGGTGATAATCCATTTGTTAGATTAGATTTAGTGATTATTGGATTTCAGTCGATCTCTTTTGAGGCAGATGTGCAACATTAAATATGTGCTATCTTCTAAAAACCCTGCATACAAAATGACATTTCAGCATTTAAACATTTTATTACTCAACTCTGAGATTAAATAAGGGATGAACCTGGGAGTTTCACATAATCATATGAGATTCAGTGAGCCAGTTGTGTTGAGTATGGCAGACCATTTCATCCTCTAATTATGTTATTTGATTGAAATATAGATGATTGTGAACCATCGAAATATGAATTACGTAGCTAAAATATTTAAGTAATCATATAGTTCTGAGTCTGTGCTTGGAGCCGTACGCAGGGAACTGGATGATGCTGAATATTTGATTATTTAAATACTCATGAAACTATTATTAATTTACATCTATCAGACACCTATGATCATTTAATTACAAATTAAAGTATAAATTGACAATTCATGTTAAGCTTCTTAGATAACCAAAACAATATAGTTATGTAAAGCAAAAAATCATATTAAAGCACAAGCTCCTCTTGTGGAGTTAATGATACCTATCATACATTTTAGTTGTTACACCAGTGATATTGGCTTTGCATTCTTCATGACTACAGCCCCCCCTTCAGTTAAGTGCTACATCACCACTTTATTAGAAATGCCCCCAAACCACCCACTTGTTTAATGTTTTCATTTAATTATGAACAATTCATTATATTCAGTGATACTAAGTTTGGGCCTCTTACACTTCATAGCAGGCACAAGCTAAGAGAGTGTGTTTCTTCATCATTTGATGAGCGAATTTAAAACACAGTTTCTATACTGGAGTATAAGTCCCTTTGGAGTCAGATTTTGGGAGTTGATGCTTAACATCATCTCATTACTTCATCATTCAGACTATATGAATAGATCTTTACATCAAGATAGGTTTGGGAAATTTGGTGCCACTTTGCAGAGTGTAAAATGCCCACTAAGTTTCTATCAAACCTTTAAACACATCTTTATTCAGGAAGAGATCAATCTGACTACTCCATGTGGGATTCGTATGACCACCATGTCATTATTCAATCATTTTCGTATAGTATTTAAATCGTGAAGTTGTTATTCTTGGCTGGAAGTCTGGCCATTCTTTTCACGGAGTTAATCGTGTAACATTTATTATCTAAGTACTACTTCCTTGACAATCACTGAGTTTGCTTTCCATCTTATGGTAGAGGCCAAGCAGGGCTATCAATTTATTAATGTATCTGTAAGTAATGATGGTAATATATAAGTCATTTGGCTAGCATGGGACTGACACAGCAGGAGATGTTTCAAGCCTTATACTTGAAATGCTATAGTGATTATGCATGTGGGTTTTAACAATCTATTCCAATGATGATTTCAAACGCGCATTTAATCATCAGTTCTGAAAATTTAGGCTGACCCATGAAGGACACAATGACCTAATTTTACAAATGCAATAGACAGCTCAATGTCCTGGATCAGGGAAATCATCTAATGAATATTAAGACTTAAATATTTTTCCACCAACAATAAATAAAATAAATAACAATAAAAAGCATGGCAGGACAATAGAAAGGAACTGTCAATTGAGAGAGATCAAAATGACTGAAAAAAGAAACAGAGGACTTTGCCCCAAATCATAGTTATCATGCAATGGAAATCTAACCATACTTCAGAAAACCATAGCATCGAGCTCCTCTAAAGACCAGAATGAAGACAACATTAATAAAGAGAATAGTTTTATGGTAAGCTAGATGTATTGTTCCATTCTAAAGTAGAAACCCTGAAGCAGAAAACAGGTTTAAATATATCATTGTATAGAATGTCATAAGATATTTTCGTTGTCATGCTTATGTCTAGGCATGTTGTACAGCTTGAGAGACAGATAAAACAGTTCCCAGTCAAAGAAAGAACCTACTTTTGTTTTGTGAAAACTGGCCTGTGTCCGTGTCTCTGGCCCTTGAAAGCTCTGCAGTCAGAAAGTTAAGCCACTTTTCTGACCTTATCTGCCTTCCCTCCTGTGTTTTTTAGAGCTTGTTTTGAAGAGGAGAGTGTCTTCCAGTTGGAAATATGTCTTTTAATCCCAATAGTAAGAAACAGCAGAAAGCAAACAAACAAATATATACCCCCCCCCCCCCCCCCCCCCCAAAGATTTCAAAAAAAGCAGGGGAGCAGACTTAGAGATTGAATGGAACAGAACTTCATGGGGAGGAGGAGGGAGTTTCGCTCAGGTGATGGGAGTTCCTGAGACTTGTGGGAAGTGCTTGTCCCTAACGTCTCCATGTGGACTTTGTGTAAAACTCTGATTCTCTGATTTATAGTGGCTATGCACAACAAAGAGAAGATGCTTCTACTCTGAGAACTGTTGCCACAGTGTCTCTAGGGGGCAGGTTTGCTTTGGATATATGCAGAGTCCAGAGAGAGCAGAAGCTAAACTTGTAAATTACAGAAGTTGAGCCAGTGACAAACATGGTTTCTTTGACTTTCCAAAAAACATGTCCATCCAACATGCCCCGGGCTGCACATGATTAAGCGAAGCAACTTGTCACTGTGTGCTATGTTTTAATTGCCCAGCATGTGCAGAGGTAGAGGAATTGGTAATATTTTCTTTGAATTCTTTAGAGTTTTTTTCCCCGTGAATCCACAGTTCAACAAAGTATCCCCTCAGATAACTATCCCCCTCTCAGCCTTCTAGAATGTTATTTCTATAATTTACTATCACCTTGCCTAATTTCCTAGTACATAAAATAGGAGCCAATAGGCATTCTGAGCTGAGCTGAGCTTTCCCCTTGGAAAGTCCTCCCACTTTACTCAGCTATAAAATGAGAACAAGCTAGAAGTCTTCCACTTCTGAGTTACATTCCAACGGTTTTATTTGTTTGTTTGGTTGGTTGGTTTTTTTTTTTTTAGTTTTGGGTTTTTTTGTTTGGTTGGATTTGTTTGGTTGGTTTTATAATGTAGAATCAGTTTTGGTTTTATATTTTTATTTTATGTGTATAGTGTTTTACCTGTGTACATATTTATTGTACCACATGCATGTCTGAGATTCTGAGGACCAGAGAAAGTGTCAAATCACAGGAGCTTTGGAATAGCTGCCATTTGGTGCTGTGTTGGAGTGCTTTGGAAGAGCAGTCAAGTCTCAACGATGGGCACATACTCAGTCCCTTGAATGCATTTTTGTATCAGATTTTGAGCAAAATATATTCCACACATTCTCCTCTGGTTATCATTTTATGGTGTTAGGTTCTTTATGCTTTTACCATGTAGAATTAGAATGAGCCCAGCTGGTCAGAGTACTCAATATCAGTCAGCTTTGTTGATTCTTAAGTGAGTACTTTAGAATATAAATGCTCTTCTAAAGTTTATTTCAACATCAAATGATATTAACAGATGATGAAGAAAAGTATTACGCTTTGCTCACTGCTCAAAAAAACCAATAATACAGGGAATAAGAAGGCTACAACAAGCATGACCTAAGCAACACTACCACTCTTTGTTCTAGGAAGGTTCTCTCCATGGGAAGAAATTTATCCAGAAAACAGCATTGTTGGTAATGTCTAAAATGGAGGCCTCCACATCAACCCATGGGTATCTTGCGTATATCCATTTGCTTAGTAAAGTAACAAATCCCCAACACACAACCTGATATCAGTAAATGATTCTGATACCAGTGGACTGCAGAAGGCACCAACAGAAAGCTGCACCATCTCGTGTCCATAATGTGTGCAGAAGTAAAGTATATGGTGGTTTCTGGTGCTAGGCTGAACAAAACTGGACACTTAAAACCACCTTATGATCTTAAAATGAGAATCATGTATGGCATGGTTCTTACATTTTTACGAGGCTGTTAAAACTAAAACCTATGAGCCATTTAAGACCCTGTGCTATACCTAGAAAAGTCACACCTATAGATCATCCCTAGCACAGATCCACACTGAACAAAGTATTTATGTGTGTGTGTGTGTGTGTGTGTGTGTGTGTGTGTTGTTGTTGATTTTTCTACTCTGGGTTGAGCATACTCGATAGCCTCCTGCCTCGGCCTCCTCAGTGTTGACGTTACATACTCATGGCCCAATGTGGAAATGCCCTCCTTGGAGGCTGTTCTCAGTGAGGGTTATGCCATCTCTCTTCCTGCAGCTCCAAATCATTCTCATGCCAGCCCCCGTAAGGCCCCACCTCCCCTTATCCCGTGTTCCCAACTGAGGTAACTGTCTTATCAATTCTTACCCACTGCCCTGGGCCTCCTGTATTCTGAGTATGTGAGCATCCACTGCTATGCATTGGGAGGATGGAGAACAGCTATGTTTGTTAAAGCTTGGGATGGATGTCTACTTCTGTTCCAAGAGTTCCAGTATTAGGGAATAGCTAACAGCTTTGCCTGAAACATTCATTTCCTAGTCCTCATGTTTCTAGTATACAGAAGAAACTGAAATGTGTTTACCTTAATGCTAAGACCCCATGATGAATGAGGAAAAGTAACTTTAGATGTAATCTAATTATGAATTTAGCAAAATAGCTACACTTTGATTTGCTCATATCTGTTATGTCTCTGACATAATTTTTTAATTTATAGTTTTAAAGTTACATACTCTAGTTTGTTGTCTTTGATTTTCCTTTCTGTAGCATCATTTGCAGCCCTGTGTTAATTTGTTCTCATAAGCATACAACAGACACACACCTGTCACTTCTCAGTCAAGTCCCGTAGCCTCCTGGGGTGACACAAGTGGTTCAGAAGCCCCTTCCTGGAAGTTTGATACTTCTATGCCAGCCTCGATAGAGAAACTTCTTCACAACTCTCAGGAACCTGGGAAGCATACTAGATGCCAGCTTCCTAGCACCCTCCTCCCACCTGAGAAGTGGGGGCCCTAAGAGCAAGCAGGCAGTATCTCTGGGACCTCCCACCTGCAGGGTGTCTCTTTTGACTCTGGTGAGCCAAGTTGCACCGGCACAGTAGTCACACGAAACCATGGGGGGAAGGAGGGAAACTCTGGAAAGAGCTTTTCCGCTGCTGGGATCCACATCTATGGGAGGAGTTTAGTTTGGGGAAAACAAAACCAGCAGCTAGTGTTACCCTTTCGTGGAGGAGTAAGTCCTTCTCTGAGGTGCCCAACAAGCGTGGAGCAGAGATGAAACATTAGTGAAAAGTGTTTCTGTGATCCCTGGGTCAGCTCTCATGGTTCTAGGTTGGGATTCTGGAAGATACAACTATGTTTTTTTGTATCTGGTGCATCTTTCAACAATTATATCATAATATGCACTCAAATTATGTAAACTCAATCTTACTGTTAAAAATAATTTCTTGTCATATAATACTCCTTTTCCTCTTTTTTAAAACATAGGGAGATGTGGCCTTCAGGGTGCCACGTTTACTGTTGGACATTAAGGAGGCTACACTGGAGTAGAAATAATAGTTACGCTAGTTCTCACCAGTAGGATAAAATATGATCATAAAAATATTAACATACACACATTTTTTCCGAAATTTTCCCTACAAATTTTTTTTTGCTTCAAACATGTAACACTGATTTTACTGGTTTGGATATTTTTTTTCTTCATTAGCTTTCCATCAGCTTACAAACTGTTTATATCTTTGCCTGTGTATAATGAAGTACTAAGAAGTAGGCTGGGCACAGTGACAAATGGCTTGATCCCCCAGAGCAGAGAGTGGCTGGGAGGGTCATTTGTAAAAATTCAGCCGTGAACCCTTCTTACAAACAATCCCTTTAAGCCCATGACCTTCCCCCTCCAAATGTAGCATGCAAAGCACCAGACTGGTCCATGCTGGTTATAGACCAACTATCTTATCTTGCACATCAGGCAGTATGTCCCCAACCTGAGCTAAGCTGTCATGGAGTGGAACGGCATGGATGGTATTAATCAAAAGGCAACACACACACCACTTAATATGTTGATAGCCATTCCAGAGACTTCAAAGTGGGACACTTCACAGATGTCCTAGTTTAATATTATTTTGTTGTGCTGCCTGTCATCAACTCCAGTGTGATAGGAGACATTCTAGATATATGTATGCCTGTATATAACTCCTTTTAACTGTATTAACATATCCATGAAAAATATCTGTCCCAAATACCATGCTATACACACACATGATATGATTGATTAACCCTCTGAGGGTATTGCTCGTACAGATGAGGAAACATAAAAGAGAATAAAGTACCAAACAGCTCTCTTGCAGTAGTAGTATGTAGTGTTTGTTAATCAGCGATTGTTGTCTGAAGCACCCAGACTGGTGTGTGATATTTTATGATTATAGTATTAATATATATATATATATATATATATATATATAAACGGGTAAAGATGAGGTGTCCCAGAAAACTTTTAAAGGATGAGTCTACTTCTCATGTATTTCATTAAATAATGGGGTTTCCCAGATATGAAGGAAGAAAAACGCAGAACTTTCTCCAAAATTTGTATCAAATAATTTTCTAATGGATCATCCTCAAATGTGTTTGTATGAAATCTCTAGGACATAATGGAGAAAATAGCTGAAAGGACACACAAGATTTTTTAGGTGAATTTCAATTGAGAAGTAATTTCCATTTTCTAGCTCATAAGCTTTATTTCAGACTAATGACCCCAAGATCATATCCTTCTCCATATTCAACGATATTTTGAATATGAAAATCTTATGTCAAAACCTTTGAAGACTTCATTGGAGCTTTTAAAGGAAGGTAAATAAAAATTCAATTTCTAGGAATAAGGTTGGATCAGAAAGAGAGAGGCTTTGCTCCCGTCTCCCAGGATGAAGTAGTGCAACCAGTCTTAGTATATTTTGTTGATTATTTATTAGTTTTTATAGTAACCCCCCCCCCAAGATGTTACCCAAATCAAAATTCATAACAAAGAAATAATGGAAATAATATAAATTTGGTGTGGACCAAGTAGATCAGATGTCTTTCTCTAGTCAGTGGCCTACAGGGAAATGGCTAAGTGACCCAACTGGCCCCACCAGCCACACTCTGTCTAGACAGAAATCAAATGCCACTAGCAGATAAAGCGAGTGCTTTGTCAGTAAATCTAGACCATCGAAGGAGAGCAATTGAAGTAAGGGTGGGCTCCTTGCACGCTGTTCTGAGCCCACCCTGAACCCAGTGGGGATGATGGAACCCAATCGTGTTAATTTCAGTCACCAGCCTTGGGCTTTTAATGTAAACCATCACGGTTACTGTGAGTAATGTGAAAGCAGCTTGCTTTTCAGCTGTGGGGCTCCTTGTATGGAAGCTGGTCAATAGTGGGTTGCTGTCAGGAAGCCAGGCACCAGCTCACTTCCCAGTGACCAGGAGGCTTGCTAAATGTATTGCTACAGAAATTACAAGCAAATAAATGAAAATACTAGAATCTGCTTAATAACATACAGAGGAAGAGGATCAGTCTCATTCCTTGAGGCCCTGCTGGTTTTAGGGGACTGGAGCCTTCACATAACTCCCACGGAATGGCTAGCAAGGTACCATGTGGGAAAGAGTTCTGATGTGAGTTAGCTTGACTTATCTACTCAAGTTGCAAGGTACTTGAAGTCTGGCCCTGAATAGAACTCCAACAAATATAAGCCCTCAGCTCTCTGTATCTAAGTCTAGACTTGCTGCAGAGAGTGTTTATGAGCTCCATTCGTTTCCTGAGACATTAAGTGTGACTGTTAAAAGTAGAGTAGAATGTCCTTAGCTGTCCTTCACTCTAAAGAGTCTGCTTTTCTCTCACTTATTTCTTGACTCTTATCACTGTCCCAGGCTCATAGACTTGAGCTCCATTTTCCTTCTGATTTTTGTGGTTTATTTCTTTGTAATATGACTCATTGAAAATTTCACACTGGTCCTGAGGCTAGTCAGTGTCATTTGGAAATTCACACAACCCTCAACAAGTTGTCCAGGCCAAAATACTGGAGTGTAGAAAACTACAGTTAAGACACTACTAAAAAAGGTTTCCCAAAAAATTTGACCAAGAAACCTCATCTTTCACCGTCACTTAGATAGGCTCCCTGATGCGCAAAGTTACCAGTACCACTTGGCCTGTTTGGAGGAAGTGCTACATTGCCAGCTTTTGTTCCTTCTAGGAGTTATCATTTTCCCAATCCACTATGGGTTATTTCCAAAGGCTTGAGATTTTATTTTCAAATAACTCTATCATCCAGAGTGTGATAGCGATCAAAAACTCTGAGAGCTTGCCAACCAGTTTGGAGGCCCTGTGAGAAAAAGGCTACCCATCCTAGACCCTGCACAACTTTGAGCCCTGGGCCCTTATACTATGGGTAGGAGTCTGTGCCTGGCTTCTTCTATTACTGCTCTGATTATGTTGGTTTAACCAATGTGGAGATGGACCCCAGCAAAAACATTCTACAGGACAATATAACTGGAGATGAATTCAAAGCTGGAAGCAGTATAAATCTTTAGGAAAATTTCCACTTTTCTGTGCTAAAATGATTTTGAAAAAAAAAACTTTTTTTGTTTTCAGATTCATCAAATTGTACTCTTAGGTTGTATAAATATATCTCAATTAAATAAGTATGTTAAATTATAACTATGTATTATATATTTCAATATATTACAAGTAAGCTAAGAGATAGGTTAAGGATTTGAGTGTAGGAAAGGCAACAAAAACAACAAGAACAGATGAGGCTTACCAAAAGGTAGAGCACTATTTCTAAGATGATGTATCCTAAGAGTCTAGTTAAACCCACCCATTTTACGGGTCTCTCCATGAACTTGTGCAACAGGATCTGCCACACAGATCCCAGCTCCTCATCACGAATCCTTTCTCAGCTGCCTTCAAAATCTGCTTCTGGCATTATGCTCTGCCTTGGCCTCATCATCTCCTCAGCTTTCATTGCTTTTGTCTTAACACAACCCAGCTTAGGAAAAAAAACTGAGCTAGGGTCATAGTTGAAGGTTTAGCTATAAAGGATGTTTCCCACATGCCAGTGGGGACATATGCCTGATTTTTACTGTCTGGTAAACACTGCCCCCTTCCCCAAGTTAGAGATCCTTGAATTCCTATAACCAACCCATTTAGCCTCTACTGTCTTTAGTTGGGGCGGGTGATGATCTTTGGCATTAATACAGGTCCTTGCCCTTCCACCTATCTGTTTGTAAATCATCAGTGAAACACACTGGGAAACAACATAGCAACCCAACCATTCAGAGTAAGAAGACAAACCTGGCACTGAGGTCAGTCTGTTGACAACAGCATTTTTTACAGCCAATTCCTCTTCACTATTCTCTGTCTCCTGATTTTTATGAAGGCAAGTGACTCAAGCAATGCAAATCTCGAGAATACTAAATAGCTGAATTCCTAGGTGATTTTTGAATGGAAACAAAAATAACCTTGTTCGCGTGAATTTGTGCCCCTGGGTGAGTGTCCAGGTGTTCTTTCAACTGGACTGTGAGACTAATTTCTTCCTGGCCCCTGGGGCAGCTGAAGCAGTGGGCAGCTGGTGCATCTTCAATCTTGCATACCGACATCTTTCTCTGATTCACAGATTTCCTTTATCCCCCAGCACTTCCTCTGGTATGTGCATCTCCGACAGTAAGTGATATGTCTTCTTGGTTTGGGCATTTTGAAGCTGCAGGTCCAGCAAGGGAAGGGAACAGGAGATGGCTCTTACCGGACTTTACGAGACCCCCACGCCCCATCTCCCCCGCCTCTGCGCCCTGAGCCTCCACTAAGGGAGTGACTTGGAGTAATTGAGGGTGGCATTATGAGCATAAATTCTTTGAATATTTAAATGATTCACAATGAATCCAGAGAAAACAAATTAATTTATGTCCAGTTTAATTTCATGACTGGCACATAAATAAATGCTTGGAACCTTGTGGAGGAGAAATTTCTCTGGGAAAGTTCATGATGACTATCACGCAAAGCCCCCTTCGAAAGGTGGTTGGGGCTTTGGGGGCCACCAAGTACACCTGGATATGAACCATCAGAAGCCTTTCCCTGACAGCCTGGTGATCTCAGTGCCAGGTCATGCCCCTAATTTATTTTCCTAAATTGCAGCACCGGAAAGATTTTCATATGTGCCAAGGGTATTGAAGGTTATATGTACGTGGAGAGAACCTGTGGTGACTTAGAATCTGTCCACTTTGGTCACCTTGTGCTTGTTGGTGCTTCTGGTGTAACCAGTGTTCTCTCTAGCACTCCAGTATTTCATGGAAAAGACATTTGTCTTTGCTGGTCACATATGTGCTCTGGCTTACAAAACTCCCCCAGGCCTTCCATGAAGTGTTCTGTCCTAGAGGCAAAAAACTATACTCTAAGGCAAACTGGAACCCTCCCCCTAGCCTTGTGCATGTGGAAATTTCATTTGAACAGGTTTCTGCTGGAACAGAAGCCTGGCTTTGGCTGGCAGCTCCATATCTTGAGCAGTTCCTAGGTTATTGCTATTGCATCTGCATTTATGCCTTTGTGTAATTCTCAAACAACCCTGGAGGTAGGAGGCAGTTATAGTTCCCACTTCCTGTATGTGGAAACAGGCTTGAATGCAGTGATGTTAGTAGAGTTACTCACGTAGTCTAGGGCGTTATAAAAATTCAATGTTCTTGAAAATAGACTTCTGGCTTAGTAAGCACAAGGAGCAGTGAGTTGCCTTCTACCCAGCCACAATTGCTTGGCAAGAAGGGTGGCTTCCGAGTTTAAGGATGTCTCTTGCTTCATGGCCTCTACCCTCCCCCAACTTGCCTTACCCCTGGTTGACTGACTTTGGGGCATTTGCTCCCGAACTATCCAGAGACCTCTCTATTCTGCCCCCTGTGGCAAGCTGTGTGCCTTCATGCTCTTTACTTGCCCAATGCTTCAATGTCTCCGAACAGGCTACTCAGAGCCACAGCCCAGACTTACCCTCCTCCCTGTCTCTCTCTTCCTAAACAAGGACATTCTAAATGCCCCACCAAGTGGGACTCTAAGATGTGTAGACCTTTATCTCTCCTCCAGCTGATGGCACACAGAGTGCTAGGTTGACACCAACTAGGATCATGACTGCATCTTCAGGCTTTGGCACAGCTTTACCTGGCCATCGTTGCAGCTCTCAGCCTCTATGCATGGCAGAATGAAATACACCTCTCATATCCCAGAATGGAAGGAGGCTACAGGCAGACACATGTCTCCTTCCTAAACTGGAGATCTGTGATGTTTCGGCTGGCTTTTCTAGGAACTCCGTCTTGGTATTTGTTCTATGTTGGATCAAAGCCTTGCATTATGGGGAAGATAATGAATGCAGTTCACCAGGGGTACTCCTGTAGGGTGTGTCCATGCATTAAATCATGTGCAAAGCTTGGGTACTTTATGCCATTAAAATCTCAAGATAGAATTAGACTTGTAATCACACTTGCCCATGTTTTGTCATTTATGATAATTATGGTGGTAATAATCTTAGTATTTTTTGGGATGGAGCATTCACAAGCATCCATCATTTTTTTTATTGACACTTAATCAAGTTGATACTTAATCTTTGCTGCAAAAATATAGATTGTACCAATTAGTCTAAAGAAATTGGGCAGTCATTAGCAATGGAGCAATCAGTTGGTCTGCATAACATTTTGGGTCCCCCTGATGCCAACCATCCCTCTTACTATATGGATACGGTGCTTCATAGGGCTCAACAGTTCGTCATTCACATACATACTACCTTCCCAACTTAATTTAAAGACCACATTAATTCCTCCCAACCCTCACCCCACACCCTCCACTGCTCCCAGGCAAATTTTTTTATTCAGAAGCATAACATTTGGATCAGGCATTTGAATTTTCTTTCTTGATTAGGAATCGGGAGCTTCCCCATGGAGTTCTTTTAGGGATAGGATGTTACTTTGCTGCTTTAATAGCACCTTCCCCAAACTATGCAATAAAATCACTGGGCACCAGGGCAGGGGTGGGCTGGATAAGGTGCAAATACATACCAAATCATCATCATCAAACTCCAGGCTTTAAAGAAGAATCCAACTCATAAGAAACCTAATGCTAATGAGTTTTCTACATCTACCTCAAGTCTTTTCCCCAGGCTGCCCAGTCCTGCTGTCCACACATTTCCAATCATCCTTACCCACAATTTGTTCCAAGTTGGTAATAATGCACAGGCATGTTTCTATGTAGGGGTTTGCTATTTCTGTTGGAGGAAAATAAAACAGTAGTATGTCCTCTAGTCTCCTAACATCAGCACCACTCTGAAAACTTTATAAGCTATTTCTTCACACTCTTAAATATACATCCTGTCTATTGCTGTTGTTACTACAGAATTTCATTTTCACTTCTGTAACATTTTAATCAATGCATAGTGTCATCAGCTATATTATTGGACTTAATAATATTAATTTTAATAAAATTGAAAAGTTGCCACACAGCAGAGGGAACAACTAGCCAAGTAAGGAGACAGCCTGCAAGTACTCTGCTAACTGTACAACTGACAGAGAAGTCACACAGAATATTAAGATCTAAAATAAAATATTAATTGTCAGTAAAACAAACCATCCAGAAAATGAGCAAATACTCTCAGAGATGAAATACAGCTGGCCAGTATATATGAGAATAAGTTTAATATCCTTAGCCATCAAGGAAATGCAAATTAGAACAATATTGAGATTCCATCTGTCATAGGAGTGGCTGTGTCTAGGGATGTAGTTCAGTAGGTAGAATGTTTGCTTAGCCCACACAAAACTGTGGTGCAGTTCCCAGCACCACATAAAACAACCACAGTGGTACACACCTATAACCCAAACACTCAAGAGATGAAGGCAGGTTTGGAAGTTCAGGGTCATCTTTGACTACATAGGGCGTCTGGCCAGCCTCAGATATGTGAGACCTACCTCCAAAAATACAACCCAAAGGGAAAAAAATAACATATGCTGACAAGATGTTGGTTTGGCCTCATACACTACTAGTAGTGGCAGTTAAATTGGTATGGACTCAAAGGGGTTACTTAGAAAACTAACTGGGGCTAGGCAGTGGTGGTACACTAAGTGGCGGCACTCAGAAGCAGAGCGGGCAGATTTCTAAGTTCCAGGACAATTAGGGCTAGAGAAACCTTATCTCAAAGGAAGGAGAAGGAGGAGAGGGGAAAGGGAGGGGAGGAGAAGGAAGGAAGGAGGAAGGGAGGGAGGGAGGGAGGGAGGGAGGGAGGGGAGGAAGAAAGGAAGGAATGAAGGAAGAGAAAGGAAGAATGCTAACTAGGATCAAGCTTTACCCATCAGGACAACACAAAGACAAGTGGCGTACCCGAGGGATACCTACAGAGCCATAGTTGAAGGGCACACCTCACAACAGACATGTTACAGAATCATCCTAGGTGCCCACCAAGAGATTAATGGATTAACAAGCACTCCACTGTGATAGGCATACACAGTGGAGTCCTACTCAACCATAAGGAAGAACTAGTTTGCAGTAAAATGGATGGAAATGGAGGCAACTGCTAATGGAATACCAGACTCAGAGTGGCATTACCATGTTTTCTTTCAGATGTAGATCCTAGATTTCAGTGTGTGTGTGTGTGTGTGTGTGTGTGTGTGTGTGTGTGATGAAAGTACAAACGAAAGTGGGAGATGAAAGGGGACTGGGGGAGGGAAAGAAAAAGTAGGGCATGGGTTGAATATGAATGAAAAAAAAAGTATATAAACCCATCACCTTGTGTGGTGAATATCTGTCTATAGAGCTATCTATACCTATGTATTTACAATGGCTTGGATGATTCCTTGGGATTGAATGTCTAACCTAAAATAGCTGGTAAAAATTCATATCTTTTTTTGTAACTCTTAATACTTATTGACAAACTGCTTATCAAAAGGATTATACCCATTTACAGCCTTCATTCACCATTCCAATTCAGACTCTAACTTTATTTTAGTGAATGAGATTTAAATTCAGTTGTGTTGACCTTCTCATAATTGCTGACCACTACTCCTCCACTGAGGACAAATAGGCATGGTACCAAACTGTGCCCTGACTCAACTAGGCATAAACATAGGCAGTCATTATGTTGCATTAAAAATAAATTCAGAAGTGGGACAGCAGTTGGCCCAGTGATGTCACAGCATACCTGTGCTCTTCAAGTTTGGCCATTATGGACTTACCCTGGTGGTGACTTCCTTTGTGTTTCCAAAGGCTGTCCTAGCTTCAGGCATCATATCAAAAGCAGACACCACAAGATTAGGAGACCACCCCCTCCTAGTGTGTCTCCTCCAAGTGAAGAGATTATTCCTCAAAGTTCCAGTTGGCGCTTTCTCTGCTCTCACCATGAAGTCTGAGTCGTATGTCAGCTCTTACACTAAACACTGTCACAGGAAATGGTAGTGCCATTAACCAAGAAGTTTATCTGGATTATTACTAACCAAGAAGTTGATCTGGATTCAACAATAAAGTCAACATACTCTTGAGTATAGAGAGAGAATGGGGTGTACCTGTCACAGGTATTTCCTTCCATTTTTTCCATAATCAGGCCAACTTTAAAATCCCTAAGTAACCATTATGAATTCAAGGAATCTTTGCAAAAGCAGCTGGCTCTCAGCAGAATTGGGCCTTGCCCTGCATAGAAGGTTCTTGTGGCCGGTTTAAAGACATTGCTTTAATGTCTTCCCAAACCCTCCCTTGGTGTTTCAGCACACAGATCTCATATGAGAAACGGATTGGATCTCCACCTTTCCCTTTGGAGGATTCTAACTGCTGGTGCCATAAAGCTGTCCAGCTTCCCACTGGATAGTAGTTTACAGCTACATGAACAGGTCTTGCTCTGCAGTTTGGATCACAGAGGCTCCAGGCATCTTACTCCATTTGCACAGCCCAAGCTGGTCTGGTATCACTCATTATCACCTCCAGTGAAAGGCCAGGAAGGCAGGAAAAGGAGCGGTTGAAGAACTCAGAACAGTAAGTCTTGCTTCATCTAATTGGAAGAAATGGCTGAAATTGCCATCTCAAAGATATTAGGAAACTATCGGATATATCTTCATATACATTTGCCACCAATGTGTACAAGTTAGTATTACATTTTAGAGTAAATTACATAGACAACAACAAAGGGTGGAGGAGGAAGGGCCTATTCCTGGCCTGGATAAACTATCAGAGATGTTGTATGTCTTAGTTTGCATTCTGCATTCATGACTTGTAGAGAAACTGTGTCTTCCTGACTTACAATATGATTTGGCACTAGAATTCTAAGGAGTTTTAGACCAGAGTGATCCACTCCTTTACCTTGTAAAACTCAGCCCCAAATGTTCCCATTTCCTCTCACACTAAAGAAAGTCATTGCTTTTTGTAGGTAGAGATTGGGAGGGTGGGAGGCAGGGAGGCTGCCTACTGTACTGACAAAACCTTCTGTTTTACAGTTTCACAAAAATTTTTACAACATGATTGCATGTTCTAATTATGAGATTACATATATTTCCACCACTTAGATAATCAGGTGCAATTAGACTACCAGAATAGACAGTGGTAAAAGTTACTTGAAGCAAAAATTACACTATAAAACATTATTTCAGAAAGGCTTTGGAATCAATGCACCACAGACCCTCACAAGGAGGTGATTATAATATTGTTCAAGTAGCTAGCCATAACCTGCCAGCTTGCCAAAGCAAGGATGCCTTGTTTTATTGTGCAAGATCCGTTTTTGAAAGCTACTATCTAATTCCAGGCACATGCTTCCTGGTACACGCATATCACAGATCCTGTGCAGATACTCCTTGAGACCTAACCTTCCCACTGTCTGTCTGTCTTTCCCATCTTACGTTTTTTTTATTTTTTTTTTCATTTGAGAAAGTAGGTAATGGGAAGAAAGAGTTGATGCATTGCCCACTGAAGGATCGTGGATCCAAATGTAAGGGGCTGCTGGTTTAACAGTCCATGCACTCCTTAAAATTGCCCAACTCCTCAGAGAGTGGCCTAGAACATTGTCAAGGTCCAATAGGTCTTTGGGACTTTAATAAAAACTATAAGGTGTTAAAATTGATATGTTAGAGCAAAAAAGAGGGTGTAAATAAACAAAGAACATGGTGTATGAAAAAGGAGGAGCCTTTCAAATGGGGAATGCATTTATAGACAGTCCTCAGAAACAACATGGTAGTTTATTGCAGCTGGGTTCCCATCCCCCAGAATCAAAATAATCCTGAAAAGTCAGCCTCCCCTTGGATGCTTTAACGGACTCTAGTTATTTCCTTGTGCTATCCATAGGAGCTCACTAGATCCTTCCATGCTTCATCTTCTGTGTTATCATTATTTAAAAGGAGAGAGAGAGAGAGAAGACACCATAAGAACCCATTGGCTTCCTGATCACCTGTCCCAGAGTGTGTGTGGGGGTTAGTTGTCCTTCCCCTGAGTCCAGCGACTCTTTAGAGCTACTTATAGTCCATATGGAGCAAATTAAGAGAAAGCAAGAAGGACAGCCACTGGTTCTGATTGGGTACAGTAGTATTAAAAAAAAGTCAACGACAGCCTTGCCCTGCCATTGAGAAGATGGATAAAATACTCTTTGAACATACTAGTCTGTTTTTTTTTTTAATGTCAGTTCAGAAGGTTCCGTTTCTATTTGGCTTTCCAGACCCGTCTCTTGACCTTCTAATTACTTTATTTGAAACAGCACTGAGGGTATAATAAACCTGGAGGTGCCTCTCCTTTGCTTTATCATAAGTTAAAGCTGCTGCTTGTTGAGGTGAAAGTGGAGGCAGAGTGTTCATTACTGCTCAAGTGACGGATTGTCAATAGTGGTGCTTTTTAGTTTGTTCTAGTCAGCACTTGCTGTGCATTTTGTTGGGCCACTGGGAAATAAATACAACAAGATTATACATTTGGAATACCACAAGAGTTCAGGGGAAGAAAAAAAACCACAAATGATAAATCATGCGCTTGGTAGAAAGTGACATGCTATCTTGTGCTATTAACTACAAAGATAATTGCAAGGATTGTAATTGCAGTTTGCAACTTGCAGTACAGCGTATCCAACATCAATCTTAATACTGAACAAAGCAGTTTATATTAAACTTAATTCACCTGGTAACTTTCTGCTGTATACACAGGAGCTAAGAGATGTAGCTTTTCAGAAAGTTCAAAGGCATTTGAAATGCGGCAAGCAATGCTAATACCGGAAGCCTTAGAGAAATGCGCATTAGGACTTGTGATGAACAAATGTATGTCATTATCTCTGAGTTTGTGTTTATTAAATAAAATATGCAGTTTGCACATTGGTGAATCCGGTGTTTCTGAATGGGTATGGAATGATGGTTTATTTGGAATCAAAGGCCAAACAGGCTGGCAATTATGCATCTTCAATGAGCCATCTGCATCCTGAGTATATACATTGGAACAGTGTGCACCCCAGTGCTTCAGGGGGGTTGCATGGCGGAACAGCAAGCTGGGGTAACTTTATTCATGACTTTCCTTAGATTGGATGTCTTTGAAGCAAGAAGGGGAGAGCTCCTGGAATTACTTAGGAGAACAAGCGTATTTGTTTTGTGAGTTTGACTGATAGCCAGCAGAGCAGTTGAGTGAAATCTCTAAAGTGATTAGGGCTTTCGTTCATATAATCTTCTACCTTTTTCATTAATTTATTCCATAATGCTATTTTGCTGTTCTTCTACCAGGGATAATAATCTCACACTCTCTGACCTTCGTGAGTGGATGACCTGCAGCCCATAACTAATCTTATTTACTCTCCTGACTGGCCAAACTTCATTTACCTTGTCTGGATAAAAGCCAGGAGTTCTAAGCTACCCCTCCTTCCAGCCCTCAGCTCATCTGTACTGAAGGGCAAGCAGCAGGCTCTCCCAGCCATTGTCCAGAGCATCCTCAGCAGTGTCCATTTCTCTTCTTAGGAGCATATTCTCCACCCTTTGAAATTTTGAAAATAATGGACAAATGGGAGGCACAGGACTCATTCATATCCCACATCCCACATAGCTATTTTTGTTTTGAAAGTTACTTTCCAGCCTCTGCTATGTGAATATATATGACTTAACCTAGAGATGACCATTGAATGCATATGATTTTGTGTTCAGCTTTTATATATAATGACAACATGTTTCACATAGTATTTGATGGTCCATTAATTATGCATTGTAGTTACTGAATTATTTACTAAGTAAATATACCCATTTTATCTTATTCCTCATTATTGAAAAGTTAGGTAGTTCTGTTTCATTTTGATAATATGAAGAATGCTGCGGTCAAAATCTGAGCTTTACCCATTTAGAGTCTTTCTGTGGAATTGCCATATCACTAAAATATATTCCTAGATACCTGTAGCCAATTGCATGGCCACAAGCAATGTGGAAGTATAAATGTTTGTCCCTAGTCATTTTAGCGTTGGTCCTGATTCCTCCATTTTCAAACTAGATTGTATTGTGCAAACTACCTAGCTCCTCTGCCTCAGTTTCCCCATCCAAATGAGGGATTGGTGATGGCACTTAACCTCCTAAGCTATTGTATTACATCAGTTTATATATTCAAAGTTGGGGCAAAAATGCCTGCCACATAGGAATCACTGAAGATGAGTGCTTATTATTACTGAAATTCATTTTCTCTTCATTTCATATCCCCCTCGATTAAGTTACAGCTTTTGGAGGAAACCTTGTGTAGAACACTGAAGCTAAGGAGCCAGTACATTTGTACATTTTCAGTGAGTCATCATCTAAGGACCTAGACAGTGAAGGCTGTTGCACCTATAAGGGACAGGCTTTGCGATGACCAACTTTGGCATTAGCAACATACAATAGCTACAACTGCAGAACCACCCAAATGGCCTTGAAGCCTGAATTGAAGGCTGGTGGGCCTAATCCTAGAACTTGTGTCTGTTCTGAGCTGTGAGGGCAGCTCCACTCAGACTCTCCTGGGGAAGAATTCCTCCAAAGAACCTTAGGAGTCCTATTGGCAATGAGGTGACTCCACGCTAGTGCTTGCAGAAACAACTGAGTGCTGCTCATAGACAACTTGGAGAATTTGGGTGGCCCAGGAATCTCATTAGTTGGTATAGTGATGAGGACCATACAACAGGGACTTTTTTTTCTTTTTTGTAAGAAAGGAATACACAAGAAGTGAGGCAGTCTTTCTGCTCTCTCGGGCTGGGCTCTGCACTGGTGTGGACATGTTTTTTTTTTTTTTTTAGCTTCAGCACCTCCTGACCATAGAACTGCTGTTTCCCTGGCCAGAGTCTCGTCTGCCTTGTAGGGAGGAAGAAAAGGAAGGAAATGGGAAATGCTTATGACACTAGTCAGTCACCATCTATATACTTCAAGGCACTTCCCCCAGAAGTCCCCGCCCACCAAATCACTCCATTCGCTACCACTCACCCTGGCTCCAGCTGCTAACTCCAGGAAGAGTCTGCAGCTGGGTACAGAGCTGCTGTCCGACAAAGGCTGGATTCTAGGAGGGAGGAAGAAGAGCATGGTAGCTATTAGGGAAGGCATCCTGCAGCTGCTGGCAGAGCCTCCCTGTCTGAAGCCTCCTTTCTTCTGCTCTGTGAACTCTCCTGGAGCTTCTGCTGCAGACCAGTGTTGGAGACTAAAGGCCTGAGGCGAGTAATGAGTGCTTTGCAGAGGAGAGAAAGAAAAAGAGGACTGAATGATGAGAACTTCAGGTCATTAAATGAAGTTCCACCATTTTTTTTCCTGCCCAAACATTTGCAACAAACTCTGTGGAGTAGGAATCGAAAGGAAATGTGCCCTGCCATTTTTCTTCAGCCTTTTTGCAATGCAACAGGACAATCAATACAGATCTTTGCAGTAATCATACATTGGTTTTCCTAGAATATAACTCAATTTAAAGCACTTTTATCCCCAAGAGTAGAAACATTGGAGGCTATCAAAGGAGGAAGTAAGTTTCCTTGACCTCATCTGCAGAGCGCAATTGATTAGCACAGTATAGTTATGAGTGTCCAAGAGACGGAGGAGAGAAGTCACTGCAAGGTTAATATCAGCTAAAGAGAAACACGATTATAGGACATTAGGCTTTGTGTAAAATCATAAGGTCAGGGTAAGATGGCCATACCATCCAAAGTGCCATAGGAGTGTGAGTGCCTGGCATCCTTAGACTATGCCACTTTAGCCCCCTGTAGCAGCTGAATTCAGGGGACTGAAAGAGACCTAAGTGTATATAGGCAAGGGGGTGATAAAGGAATAAGTAATACTATTTAAAATTTTCAGAGTGTGTATGAACTCAGAATATAAGCTTGTATCAGATGGAATGTTTATTTCATATAGACAAAGAAGGTTTTAAAAAGATTTATGTGTTTTTAGTTTATGTATGTAAATGTTTGCCTACACATATATCTGCACCATGGCGCATGCATGCATGGTGCTCTTGGAGGCCAGAAGAAAGTGTCACATCCCTTGGAACTGAGTTATAGACGTTTGTGAGCCACCAAGCGGGTGTTAGGAACTAGACTCAGGTTCTCTGGAAGAACAGCCCAGTGGTGTTCTTAACCCCTGTGGACTTTTTCAGTGGAGGGTGGGGATATGCTTAGCCTGTTTAGTCTATAGCTCTTAAAAAAAAAAAAAAAAAAAAAAAAAACATCGGAAACTAGTTTTAATGCCTCACTGAACAACCTCACTCCCTCCCCCATGCTTTTTCTCTCTGTAGACTTTGCACAGATGCCATCATCCCACAGGCCAGGGTACTGGGCAGCACCAATAAGAAAGTCCTGCCTTTGTAGCTAGATGTCACCAAATGCAGGCAGAGCGCCCCCTGCAACAATCTCAAGTTCCCATTTGTGACTGAAAAGGTGGGAGAGCCCTAGTGGGCTCCTAGTTACAGCATATTGTTTACCATATATTTCTCTAAGTCTCTTCCTCACTTTTTATAGGAAAGCTGGCTTCTCACATGCAAACTCTTTAATAAACTAAGAAATTTATGTAGCCTCCTCCTCCTCAGTGTGCTGTGTTGGGTACTGTTATTTTGCTAGTTCATATTTTGTAGTTTTTTTTTGTTTTGTTTTGTTTGTTCCTTTTTGCTTGTTTGGGGGTATTTTTGGCTTTGGGCAGAGCAACTAGAACACATTGTCAGATAAAGTATCTTATCTGTCAGCTGCACCTGTGAACTAATCATAATTCAATAGGCTTACTAATCAAGATTTGAGATTAATGTTTTGATAGAGCAATCTGATTCTTCTATCATTAGTTGACAGTTGCTGTGGGCAGAGTGCAGACTTGGCAATAGTCTGCCTGCTTCTGATCGCTTTGGCTGGGCCCCGAAGTTGGGTAGCAGAATTGACTGTAGCAGTGGGCCTGGGCCTTGCAGCGAATAAGGTCTACTCCCCCTCTTCCACTCTCCCTCTCCCTCCAGAGTTGGTCAAGTAGAAATATCAGTTCTTGTGAAACCATGTGATCCACATATTGGGAAGCATGTGTCCTTTTGTCTCTTTCACCTGATAACAAAGGTGTACCCAGCTAAGTGACAGATAGACCTCAGGGGGATCTGTTGTGACCCTGGCAAACAGTGTACAGAGACAGAAGAGAGATGGAAGTTATGGTTAAATGTTACTGGTTACAACTCCTTTCATGTGTTACTGAAACACATGTTACTGAGTCTAGCATTCTAGTTCTTTATAGCATCATTTGTTACATTTGTTCTGTTTGCCTGGATAAATGAAAGATTTAGATATACTCTAGCTAATACACATATATTCATATAAATCACATATATTGTATATATTATGTTTCTGATATAAAATCCTAAAATAAGATATTATGGATTGGGGATGTAGTTCAGTGATTAAAACCCTTGCCTCGGATGTACAAGGCCCTGGGTTCAGTCCCCAGCACCTATGACAAGGATGATGATGACAATGAGGATGACGTTGATGACATATTATATCACATAGCTATCACACCATTTCCTGAGGAGTTTATTACCAACTTTCATTCTTGCTCTTGTCTTGTTATTAGTGTAGGATACTTTCTCATTTTAGAAAGCTTGAAAAATTCTAGAAGAGTTAAGCAAAGAATTTTTTAATCTTATGTTTCTTTATTTATTTTGCGGGGGTTGGAGACATATGTATCATGTGGCGGTCAGAGGACAACTTGCAGGAGTGTGGTCTCTCCTTCCATCCTATGAGTCTGGGGGAATCAAACTCACCATGGCAGACTTGGCAGCAAGGATCCCTCCTTGTGAGTCATCTCTTAGCTCAAGAAAACAAGTTTAGTTGCCCCCAAATCTGATCAACTCGGTTACTAATGTTAACATCATATAGCCTTATTAAAATCAGAAACCCAAATAAATGAGTAATTGCTTGAAAGGGTTGCCAGTGAAGACCTCCTCCACCTGGCATGTGGCTTTGGACTCTGGAACACCAGGAAACAATCCAGAGGAGCCCAGGAAGAGCCACTCCCCCCCCACGGTTTCCCTTTCTACATGCAATTGAGGTTGGTGGTGGTTCTCCTGTGTTAGAAGTCACACATGTCACTGCCCTAATACAAGTGCTAGCCACACTTTGAGAGATGTGTAGCGTGGCTGATTTAGACCAGGGGTAGTGGAGACTGACCTAATTAGACTCCAGGTGTAGTTACTTAGGCAGTGTATGCAGCAGTATGCTCTGTGTTAATTAACATCTGTGCTGAATGTGCCATAGCACCTGAACAAAGAAAAGTTCATGGAGGAAGCCTCTACCCTGCTCTGCCTTTAGAATATCTTTAGTCAAAGTTGTCTTCCTTGTTCCCTTCTTTATGTAGTTGAGACAAGAGCAGTAAAGCCAGCTGTTTTCCAGAAACATTCACGCTTTCTCCTCTGTGGACTGCTCTTTTATACAGTTACATGTGTCCTTCCTCATGCCGATAAGGCCCATGTGCCTCTCATCCTCATTACTTTCCACTAAACCCTGCAGTAGTTTCTGTGAAGAGGGACTGACGCTCAGATGCAGCTAATAGCCCATCAACTCCTGTATGCTATAGACTTCCTTCAGTGACCCGGAACAGGGAAAGGCAAGAGTATTTCAGGTAGTCGGTGAAATGCTGTATGGAAAGTGTGTGTATGTTACCCTCACAATGTGTCCCTGGTTCCCCAAGAGAGAAAAACCCCATTTTTAGGTTCCACTCTCCTAACACTGTTTCCTTGGTAGCTTCCTCCAGCTTCATTTTTCTCCTAATGTGGCAAATTGGGATCACCTTGTTCACATGGTAAAATGAATGCTGTCATTCTCGCATTCTCTCTGTAAGAACATGCTCAGCTGCTGTAAGGACCCTTCAGATAAGAAGTACTTGCCAGAAGCCTTGGGAACTGGTGAACTGACAGATCACACCATTTTCATCCAGACCTCTTTTCAGCTAAGGGGAAGAAAAGTGCTGGGCTGTCTGTCTACTGAAGCTCAGTCTCTATTTGCTTATTTAAGCCGCATAAATATCCTGTGTGCTTGTATCATCTTTCACAGCAGTGGCTCTCAACCTTCCGATGCTGTGACCACTCAAAACAGTTCTTCACCTTTGACCCAGCCAAAAAATTATCTTGGCTGCTACTTCATAACTCTCAATTTGCTACTGTTGTGAATCTTTATGTAAATATCTGCTGTGCGGGGTATCTGACATATGACCCCTATAAAACGGTCATTTGACTCTCAGAGGGTCATAGCCTATGGGTTGTTAGCACCACAGCAGTTGGTGTTGACCAAGCACCTTCTGAACTTCTGTACATCTCTTTGGAGCATTGAGAATCCAGAGGAACTAAGACATACCCCTTGTCCCCACAGTTTGCCTTCAGCCTAGGGGGAATGAGACATAAAGCACAAGCAAGTGAAAAAAACTAGCAGAGGGTTTAAGAACAGCCTCAGAGACCCCAGGAGAGAGATAGCACATGATATTGCATGGTTATCAAAGGCACTCTTGGTGTTATTGAATAGAAAATGATAATTTGGATCAGTCTAATAGTAGGAACTCATAAGTACCATCATAGTCTCCAACGTATTAAGAAACTGAAATATTCCATAACCAAAGGCTTTTTGGGTCACTGAGGAGCTCCTCAAAGAAAGAGTACTGTGTCCATCTCTTTTGAGGCAGCCGTCCAACAAAAAAATGTGTGGTATCTTCTAAAACCCTGCATACACAATGACATTTCAGCATTAAAACATTTTACTATTCTGTTCTGAGACTAAATAAGGGATGAACCAGGGAGTTTCCGACAATCATGTGGGAGTCAGTGAGAGTAAATTGTGTCGAGTAAGGCAAACCATTTCATCATTTGATTATGTTGTAATTTGATTATTAAAACAGGCCATTAGATAATCCATGATCAGTGGATTCCACCATGTGGGAAGCGATTATTATGAACCATCTAAATATCAATTTTGTAGTCAAAATATTTAAATTAATCACGACAGCATCCTTCATGAGCCTGGTTTGGAGCCACCTTAGGGAAGTGGATGATGTTACATGAACTCATTATTTGATTATTTAATTACATAAAACAATGATTATATCCTCCATGACACCTGGAATCTGTTGCCACAGATCATCTAATTACATAATAAATGAATTTAAATTGATAATCTGTGTTAATCCCCAAGATAATGTAAATATTTGTATAGTTATGTAAACAACAATCTTCCATTCCATGAAGAGACCTGTAAGGCTCCCTCTTGTGGAGATAATTTGCAATATCTTCACATTTTATGATTCATTGACTCAATTGATGATGATGACATCCTTCATGACTGGAGTCTGGCCATGCGTCCCTGCCAGTAAAATGCTACATCCCCAATTTATTGTGACAGTTAGCTATTACTGACTTATTTAATTCTTTAAATTATGTAAATGACAGACAGTGCCATCACCGATTACGAATAGGGTGCAAAAATCCATCAGGGACAAGGTTAGGAAAGTTGTAGACATGAGCAGAGCATTTTCTGAATGATCTATGAATCTCCCAGAGTACGAGGGATGCTGGGTTATTGAGTCCAGGAGGTTGCACGGTGCCCTCCGAGAAGTACAAGGACTTCACCAAGGCCGGCATGGTGGTCTGGGTGTTGACTACCTGCTCTTCCTCCACATCTTCACATCGGTTGTGATCTACCATGAGAAGAAGGAGTGGCACTAGGAGGTCGGCACCATCACCGACACCTGGCAAAAGGATGAAGACAAAGAACACGGAAGAACATCACTCTCTCAGCTTTGCTATTGATGCCTCTGCTGCAGCCATCTTTTCAGCTGTTATCAACATTTTGGCTACTACTGATATGACAGGATTGGGCCCACTATCTCACGTCCTGCCACACCATAACAAAGATTCAGGTGCTTGTGATGAGGCCAACAGAATTCATCAGGCAAGACAGTATGATTATCTGACGATTAACTGATGGCATTTTAAAAATGCGTGATGACAGCATACAGTTTCATAACTGGCAAGTCTGCCCAGGAATTGATGATACAAAAATGATCAACAGCTTACATATTTAAATATGTAATTATTAAATTCTTTCATTTCATAATCTGTGATCCCTGAAGTTTGGCGCCACCTTGTGTGACTCAACTGTGACAGACGATCTAACTTATCTGATTATTTCATTATTCCAATCTGTCTTTTTCTACTCCAGGAAGAGTGGAGTCTGGATCCACCTTGTTGGTGTTAAAATGTACCTTGTGAATTCTGTCTTTCTTTCTGTCTTCCTTTCTTTATTTAAATCAAAGTTCATATCATTTTGTTATCTCTCTCGTTGTGAACTATGAAAAATTATCTCTGTATTCATTCATTTTTTTTAAATCTATGATTAAGAACTCAATGTCTCTTCAGGATTGAGCAATCATTTAGGCTTCATGCATAAAACACCATCCACTTGCTAAAGGTTTATTCATTTCATCATGAATACATCATTATGTATTCAGTAATCACTGGATTTTTGAGCCTCCTTTGGGGAGACCATTTTACCAGACAATCACATCATCTAATACTACACTTACTTCTTTAACTGGTAAACTATAAATTAAGTAATAACTCATCATTTAATTTACGTATTTAAAATACAGGTAATGTCATGGAAAATAAGTCCCTTTTGGAGTCAGATTTTGGGAGTTGATGATGTAATATCGTCTAATTACTTCATCATTTAGCTATTTAAATAGATCTTTACATCAGCGATAGGTTTAGGACTTTGGTGCCTTCTCATCAGTGTTATTATAAAAGGCCCACTAATTAATTATCAATTTAAATTTTTAAAAACATCATTATTCCAGGAAGAGATCAGTCTGATTACTCTAAGTGGGATTTAAGTATGCACCACCATGTCATTTTTCAATTATTTTTCATTGTATATTAATTATTTAAATCAATGAAGATGTTGTTCTTCTTGACTGGAGTCGGGCCATTCCTCCATGGGAGTTAAGCACATGGCAATATTTAATTATCTAAGTAGTACTTCCTTGACAATCACTGGAGTTTGGTTCCATCTTTTGAAATTTAAATATGGAGAACTATCCAATTATTAACTTATTTGATTGCATAAGTAATGATGGTTTCATCCGTCCTTTGGCTGCTGTGGGATTGACACAGCAGGGGATCGATACCAGAAGCAGGGCCCAGAGAATGGAGGAACACTGCCTTATACAGGGATTACTGATTACGAAATAGTAGATTTTTAACAATCGAATGATTACACGATTTTTAAAAAAACTAATGTTTGGCATCATCAGTTTCTGACAGGTTGCAACAGAACTGACCCTTGAAGTACACAGTGACCACCGATTTTAAAAACTCCTGATCAGGGAATCTCATCTAATGAACTCTGTTGGGCTGATAACTTGACACACCACCAACAATAAATAATTCTAAATAACCATATTAGAAAACGGGGTACAGGACTTACTACAGAAAGGTCAATTGAGGAATCCAAAATGACTGAAAGAAACATAAGACACTGCTCAAAATCCTTAATCATCAGCCTACTGCAAATCTAACCAACTCTGAGATACCATGGGATCAAGCTCCTCTAAAGGTAAGATGATGCAGAGTAGGTTATTTTCTTTTCAATAAAGGAAAAAGGATTATGGTAGAGGCGATTAATTGTATTGTTCCCGTTCTAGAAATTAGAAAATTGAAGCATAGAAAACAGGTTTAAAATCCTCATCATTGTACTTCAATGGCGCAATGATGCTTTCGTTTTCATACTTATGTCACTATAGGCAAGTTGTGGCTTGAGAGTCTGGTAAATATGTAGAACTCAAAAGAGAGAGCCCTGCTTTGTTTTTGGTAGAAACTCAGTGAGGCTCTAAGGTTAGTTCATCGGTGGGTATACTCCTTTTTAGCATGTGGGAGGGTCACTAGAATGTGACAGAATGTTGGTTCATAAATGTTGCCTGGCAACCCTGCTTGCATTCTGAATCCTGGTATCATGGGCCAAGGACCAGAGAGCAGCTTCGAGAAAGTGTTACAATGGGACATTACAGTCTCCCAAGATAAGTATCTCCTAAAACTTTCAATGACATGATTTGATTTGCCTAAAAAATCATAGCCACACCTCTGGAAATGTGCCTACAGCTTTTACTGGTTACCAAATTCAAGATTACCTAATCATCCAGAGAATGTAGTCTGTGAAGAAACAGTTCAAAGTCTTCTGTTTATGAATACTCTCTCTCCTAAGAAGTAAAACTACGGAATAAGAGATAATAAGACTCACAATTACTCATCAAAATGTGAGTTTGCCCTTCCTGACTTCCATGAGGAAGGTGATAATCCATTTGTTAGAGTAGAGTTAGTGATTATTGGATTTCATTCCATCTCTTTTGAGGCAGCCGCCCAACATTAAATATGTCATATCGTCTAAAAACCCTGCATACACAATGACATTTCAGCATTAATCATGTTACTACTCTCCTCTGCAATTAAATAAGGGATGAAACTGGGAGTTTCCCACAATCAATTGGGAGTCAACTGAGAGTCAATGGTGTCGAACGTGGCAGACCATTTCATCCTATGATTATGTTGTTATTTCATTATTAAAATAGGACATTAGATAATCCATGATCAGGGGATTGTGGTGACGCGATGTAGGAGGTAATTATTATATACCATCTTAATATCAATTATGTAGTTAAAATATTTAAACTAATCATGACAGCATCGTTCATGAGCCTGGTTTTGAGCCACCTTAGGGAAGTGGATGATGTTACATAAACTCATTATTTGATTATTTAATTATATAAAACAATGATTATCGTCCATGACACCTGGAATCTGGTGCCACAGGTCATCAAATTACATAACTAATGCATTTAAATTAACAATCTGTGTTAATGCCAAGATAATGTAAATATTTGTATAGTTATGTATATTCCATGAAGAGTCCTGTAAAGCTCCCTCTTGTGGAGTTAATGTGCAATATCATCACATTTTATGATACATTGATTTAATTGCGGATGATGACATCGTTCATGACTGGAGTCTGGCCATGCTTCCCTGCCAGTAAAATGCTACATCCCCTATTTATTGTGACAGTTAGGTATTACTGACTTATCTAATTCGTTAAATTATGTAAATGACAGACAGTGTCATCACTGATTACGGTTAGGGTGAAAATATCTGTCAGGGACAAGGTTAGGAAAGTTGTAGACATGGGCAGAGCATTTTCCGAATGATCTATGCATCTCCCAGAGTACGAGGGATGCTGGATGATTGAGTCCTTAAGGTTGCACGGTGCCTTCCGAGAAGTACAAGAACTTCCCCAAGGCTGGCATGGTGGTCTGGGTGTTGACTGCCTGCTGTTCCTCCACATCTTCACATCGGTTGTGATCTACCATGAGAAAAAGGAGTGGCACTAGGAGGTCGGCACCATCACCGAGATCTGGCAAAAGGATGACGACTCAGAACAGGGAAGAACATCTCTCACTCATCTATGCTGGTGATGCCCCTGCTGCAGCCATCTTTTCAGCTGATATCAACATTGTTGCTCATAATTCTATGCCAGGATTGGGCCAATTATCTCACGTCCTGCCGCACCACAACAGAGATTCAGGTGCTTGTGATGAGGTCAGGCCAACAGAATTCATCAGGCAAGACAGTATGATTATCTGACGATTAACTGATGGCATTTTTAAAATGCGTGATGACAGCATACATTTTCATATCTGGAAATTCTGCTCAGGAATTGATGATACAAAAAAGTCAACGTCTTTAATATTTAAAGATATAATTATTAAATTCTTTCATTATATAATCTGTGATCCCTGAAGTTTGGTGCCACCTTGTGTGACTCAAGTGTGACAGACAATCTAACTATCTGATTATTTCATTATTCAAATCTGTCTTTTTCTACTCCAGGAAGAGTGGAGTCTGGATCCACCTTGTTGGTGTTAAAATGTACCTTGTGAATTCTGTCTTTCTTTCTGTCTTCCTTTCTTTATTTAAATCAAAGTTCATATCATTTTGTTATCTCTCTCGTTGTGAACTATGAAAAATTATCTCTGTATTCATTCATTTTTTTTAAATCTATGATTAAGAACTCAATGTCTCTTCAGGATTGAGCAATCATTTAGGCTTCATGCATAAAACACCATCCACTTGCTAAAGGTTTATTCATTTCATCATGAATACATCATTATGTATTCAGTAATCACTGGATTTTTGAGCCTCCTTTGGGGAGACCATTTTACCAGACAATCACATCATCTAATACTACACTTACTTCTTTAACTGGTAAACTATAAATTAAGTAATAACTCATCATTTAATTTACGTATTTAAAATACAGGTAATGTCATGGAAAATAAGTCCCTTTTGGAGTCAGATTTTGGGAGTTGATGATGTAATATCGTCTAATTACTTCATCATTTAGCTATTTAAATAGATCTTTACATCAGCGATAGGTTTAGGACTTTGGTGCCTTCTCATCAGTGTTATTATAAAAGGCCCACTAATTAATTATCAATTTAAATTTTTAAAAACATCATTATTCCAGGAAGAGATCAGTCTGATTACTCTAAGTGGGATTTAAGTATGCACCACCATGTCATTTTTCAATTATTTTTCATTGTATATTAATTATTTAAATCAATGAAGATGTTGTTCTTCTTGACTGGAGTCGGGCCATTCCTCCATGGGAGTTAAGCACATGGCAATATTTAATTATCTAAGTAGTACTTCCTTGACAATCACTGGAGTTTGGTTCCATCTTTTGAAATTTAAATATGGAGAACTATCCAATTATTAACTTATTTGATTGCATAAGTAATGATGGTTTCATCCGTCCTTTGGCTGCTGTGGGATTGACACAGCAGGGGATCGATACCAGAAGCAGGGCCCAGAGAATGGAGGAACACTGCCTTATACAGGGATTACTGATTACGAAATAGTAGATTTTTAACAATCGAATGATTACACGATTTTTTAAAAAAACTAATGTTTGGCATCATCAGTTTCTGACAGGTTGCAACAGAACTGACCCTTGAAGTACACAGTGACCACCGATTTTAAAACTCTCCTGATCAGGGAATCTCATCTAATGAACTCTGTTGGGCTGATAACTTGACACACCACCAACAATAAATAATTCTAAATAACCATATTAGAAAACGGGGTACAGGACTTACTACAGAAAGGTCAATTGAGGAATCCAAAATGACTGAAAGAAACATAAGACACTGCTCAAAATCCTTAATCATCAGCCTACTGCAAATCTAACCAACTCTGAGATACCATGGGATCAAGCTCCTCTAAAGGTAAGATGATGCAGAGTAGGTTATTTTCTTTTCAATAAAGGAAAAAGGATTATGGTAGAGGCGATTAATTGTATTGTTCCCGTTCTAGAAATTAGAAAATTGAAGCATAGAAAACAGGTTTAAAATCCTCATCATTGTACTTCAATGGCGCAATGATGCTTTCGTTTTCATACTTATGTCACTATAGGCAAGTTGTGGCTTGAGAGTCTGGTAAATATGTAGAACTCAAAAGAGAGAGCCCTGCTTTGTTTTTGGTAGAAACTCAGTGAGGCTCTAAGGTTAGTTCATCGGTGGGTATACTCCTTTTAGCATGTGGGAGGGTCACTAGAATGTGACAGAATGTTGGTTCATAAATGTTGCCTGGCAACCCTGCTTGCATTCTGAATCCTGGTATCATGGGCCAAGGACCAGAGAGCAGCTTCGAGAAAGTGTTACAATGGGACATTACAGTCTCCCAAGATAAGTATCTCCTAAAACTTTCAATGACATGATTTGATTTGCCTAAAAAATCATAGCCACACCTCTGGAAATGTGCCTACAGCTTTTACTGGTTACCAAATTCAAGATTACCTAATCATCAGAGAATGTAGTCTGTGAAGAAACAGTTCAAAGTCTTCTGTTTATGAATACTCTCTCTCCTAAGAAGTAAAACTACGGAATAAGAGATAATAAGACTCACAATTACTCATCAAAATGTGAGTTTGCCCTTCCTGACTTCCATGAGGAAGGTGATAATCCATTTGTTAGAGTAGAGTTAGTGATTATTGGATTTCATTCCATCTCTTTTGAGGCAGCCGCCCAACATTAAATATGTCATATCGTCTAAAAACCCTGCATACACAATGACATTTCAGCATTAATCATGTTACTACTCTCCTCTGCAATTAAATAAGGGATGAAACTGGGAGTTTCCCACAATCAATTGGGAGTCAACTGAGAGTCAATGGTGTCGAACGTGGCAGACCATTTCATCCTATGATTATGTTGTTATTTCATTATTAAAATAGGACATTAGATAATCCATGATCAGGGGATTGTGGTGACGCGATGTAGGAGGTAATTATTATATACCATCTTAATATCAATTATGTAGTTAAAATATTTAAACTAATCATGACAGCATCGTTCATGAGCCTGGTTTTGAGCCACCTTAGGGAAGTGGATGATGTTACATAAACTCATTATTTGATTATTTAATTATATAAAACAATGATTATCGTCCATGACACCTGGAATCTGGTGCCACAGGTCATCAAATTACATAACTAATGCATTTAAATTAACAATCTGTGTTAATGCCAAGATAATGTAAATATTTGTATAGTTATGTATATTCCATGAAGAGTCCTGTAAAGCTCCCTCTTGTGGAGTTAATGTGCAATATCATCACATTTTATGATACATTGATTTAATTGCGGATGATGACATCGTTCATGACTGGAGTCTGGCCATGCTTCCCTGCCAGTAAAATGCTACATCCCCTATTTATTGTGACAGTTAGGTATTACTGACTTATCTAATTCGTTAAATTATGTAAATGACAGACAGTGTCATCACTGATTACGGTTAGGGTGAAAATATCTGTCAGGGACAAGGTTAGGAAAGTTGTAGACATGGGCAGAGCATTTTCCGAATGATCTATGCATCTCCCAGAGTACGAGGGATGCTGGATGATTGAGTCCTTAAGGTTGCACGGTGCCTTCCGAGAAGTACAAGAACTTCCCCAAGGCTGGCATGGTGGTCTGGGTGTTGACTACCTGCTGTTCCTCCACATCTTCACATCGGTTGTGATCTACCATGAGAAAAAGGAGTGGCACTAGGAGGTCGGCACCATCACCGAGATCTGGCAAAAGGATGACGACTCAGAACAGGGAAGAACATCTCTCACTCATCTATGCTGGTGATGCCCCTGCTGCAGCCATCTTTTCAGCTGATATCAACATTGTTGCTCATAATTCTATGCCAGGATTGGGCCAATTATCTCACGTCCTGCCGCACCACAACAGAGATTCAGGTGCTTGTGATGAGGTCAGGCCAACAGAATTCATCAGGCAAGACAGTATGATTATCTGACGATTAACTGATGGCATTTTTAAAATGCGTGATGACAGCATACATTTTCATATCTGGAAATTCTGCTCAGGAATTGATGATACAAAAAAGTCAACGTCTTTAATATTTAAAGATATAATTATTAAATTCTTTCATTATATAATCTGTGATCCCTGAAGTTTGGTGCCACCTTGTGTGACTCAAGTGTGACAGACAATCTAACTATCTGATTATTTCATTATTCAAATCTGTCTTTTTCTACTCCAGGAAGAGTGGAGTCTGGATCCACCTTGTTGGTGTTAAATTGTATCTTGTGATTTCTTTCTTACTTTATTTCTTTGTTTATTTAAATCAATGTTGATATCATTTTGTTATCTCTCTAGGGGTGAATTATGAGAAATTATCTCTTTATGCATTAATTTTTTTGTTCAAATCTATGATTACGAATACAATGACTCTTCATTATTGATCAATAATTTAGGCTTCACGCATAAAACACCATCCACTTGTTTAATGTTTATTCATGTATTTATGAAAATCTGTCATTATGTATTCAGTGATCACTGGAGTTTGAGCCTCCTTAGGGGAGTCCATCGTGCCAGACCATCACAACATCTAATACTACACTTACTCCCTTAACTGTTACATAGGAAATTAAATCATAATTTCATTTAATTAACATATTTAAAATACAGGTAATGTTATGCACCATAAATCCCTTTTGGTGTTAGATTTTGGGAGTTGATGATGTAACATCATCTCATTTCTTCCTCATTTAACTATGTAAATTGATCATTACATCACTGATAGTTTTAGGATTTCGGTGCTATCTCGTCAGTGTTAATACAAAATGCCCACTAATTAATGTCAATTTTTTTAAAATTCCTCATTAATCCAGGAAGAGATCAGTCTGACTACTCCATGTGGGATTTAAGTATGCACCATCATGACATTATTCAATCATTTCCATTATATATTCATTATTTAAATCGATGAAGTTGGTGTTCTTCTTGACTGGAGTCGGACCATTCCTCCATGGGAGTTAACCGTGGCAAGGAAGTACTACTTACTTGACAATCACTGTAGTTTGGTTCCATCTTATGAAAGTTAAGTATGGAGGACTATCCAATTATTAACTTATTTGATTGCGTAAGTAATGATTGTTTATTCCATCATTTGGCTACTGTTCGACTGACACAGCGGGAGATCGGTACTAGAAGCAGTGCCCAGAGAATGAAGGACACTACGTTATCCAGTGGTTACTGATTACATAATATAAGATTTTTAACAATCGAATGATTACACGATTTAAAAAAAATCTGTATTGTTTTGCATCATCAGTTTCTGATAAGTTGCAACAGAAGTGACACATGAAGGACAAAGTCACCACCGAGTTTAAAAATGGAATAACTGAATTATCTCATGATCAGGAATTCTCGTCAGATGAACTCTGTTTTGCTGATAACTTGACACATCACCAATTCTAAATAACTCTAAATAACCATATTAGAAATTGGGATACAGGACTCCACACAGAATTATCAATTGTGGAAACAAAAATGACTTAAAGAAACATATTACTTTGCTCAAAATCCTTAGTCATCAGCCAAATGCATATCAAAACAACTCTGAGAAACCATGTGATCAAGATGATCTAATGTTAAGTGAATGAATAGATGTTTATTTCGTTTTCAGTAAATTGAAAAATAGTATGGTAGAGGTGATTAACAGTATTGTTTGCATACTGGAAATGAGAAATTGTACCATAGAAAATATGTTTAAATGCTCATCAATGTACTTGAATGGCATAATGATGCTTTAGTTTACATGTTTATATCACTATAGGAATGTAATAGCTTGAGAGACTGGTAACTAGGTATGTCTCAAAAAAAAGAGCCCTGCTTTGTTTTTGTGAGAAAATCAGTGAGGTTGTAAGGGTTGTCCATTTTTGGATATTCTAATTTTAGCATGTGGTAGGTGCAGGAGAATGTGACAGAATGTTTTACCATAAATGTTACCTGGCAACCATGCTTGCATTCTGTATCCTGGGCCATGATCCAGAGAGCACCTACGTTGAGGTGTTGTCATGGGTCATTACAATCTCCCAAGAAAACTATCTCCTAAATCTTTTAATAACAACATTTGATTCCATTTACCAAGACATATCCAAATGTCTGGAAGTTTGCCTACAGCTATTACTGGTTACCCAATCAAGATTACCTATGATCAGAGAATATATTCTGTGGAGAAACTGTTCAAAGACTTCTGTTTATGAATGCTCTATCTCCTAATAAGTAAAACTATGGACTAAAAGATAATAAGACTCACAATTATTCATCAAAAGGTGAGTTTGCCACTGTTAACTTCCTTCAGGAGGGTGACAATCCATTCGTTACAGTAGACTTAGGGATTATTGGATTATTTGAGGCAGTTATCCAATATTGAATATGTGATATTTTTTAAGGCCCTGCATACACAATGACATTTCATCATTTACACATTTTCCTACTCAACTCTGTGATTAATTAAGGGATGAACCAGGGAGTTTCACACAATCTTGTGCGAGTCATGTGAGACACAACTTCTGTCGAGTAAGTCAGACCATTTCATCCTCTTATTATGTTATTATTTTTTTATGAAAATAGGACATTAGGTAATCCATGTCAGTGGATTATTGTGCCACAATGTGGAGTCAGGTATTTTATACCATCTAAATATTAATTATGTAATGAAATTATTTAAATCAATGATGACAGCATTGTTCACGAGTGTGGTTTGGAGCACCTTAGGGAAGTGGATGATGGTACATGAACTCATTATTTGATCATTCAGTTATATAAAACATGATTATATCATCCATGACACCTGGAATGAGGTGCCACTTTCTGGTGTGAAGTGTGACAGACCATTCAATTACATAATTAAATTATTTAAGTTGATACTTGGTCATAATACCCAAGACAATGTAAATAATAGTATAATTATGTAATCCAATAATCCCCTATTCCATGAAGAGTTCTGTAAAGCTCCCTCTTGGAGAGTTAATGGGCAATATCTTCACATTTTATGATTAATTGTTTAAATTGATGATGATGACATCCTTCAGAACTGGAGTCTGTGCCATTCCTCCTTGCTAGTTAAATGCTGTGTCACCTATTTATTGTGACAGTTAGCTATTACCAACTTATTTGACACTTTGAATAATTTAAATAGTAATAGGAAACATCAAGTAAGGGCAGGAAGGCAATTAAAGTCTTCAATAGAAAGATAGGACCATAATTATATAATAGTACATGAGTGACATAAAACAGACGTTTACACGTCCCTGACAGGTTTTGGGGAAAAGGTGCCAGAAGATGAGGAAAAAGGAAAGGCAGGACACAGAAAAGATAAAACCTCGGGAAGGGAGGTCTTGCTTAACATAAGTCTTACTCTAATTAAGGGGAGATGGAAGACATTTGAGACTTTTAAGAATTCCGTAGCAGTTATCTTTCTATTTGACCAGATCATGAGAAGGTTACTAAACATTGCATCATGAGGAGAACTCATTGCTTCTTGTGTAATTTACTGACTAAGCTTTACTGACGGAAAACCCCAGCTCCATGTGGTGGGAAGAGTTGTTTTCACAGGATATGCAGCAACCCCTCCACAAAGGCCCTGGATGTAGGCAATTGCATTCTTTCCTAAGCATTTTCATTATGTAAAAGGAGAGGTTCTATTTCATTCTCAATACCTGAGAGTCTAAGTCTAGTTCCTGAGGCTGATACTGAATCTGCTAAGCTCATTAATGGGTTTGAGAAGGAGCTATGTTCTTTCTATATTAGTCAGGACCTATACAGAAGGCTTGCTTGCTCAGTCAACCCCTGAACACAACAGTGTTTACATTTTAAACTGTTGTCATTTTGCTCATCTTGCCCATCTTGCCAAACTTTGTTTTTCTCTGGAAGGAAACTGAACCACCTGGCAGACCATGCCAGTAATACCCCCTTAAGCAGCTTGTGAAAGACCTGTTCTATGATATGAGGATTGGACTAGGGGCTGTTTGTAAATAAAGAGTTTCTCCTTTGACATGGTACAGCCAAATTACTACAGAGAGATTTAGGGATACAAAGAGAGATAATTGTTGTGTAGCTTCACACTGAGTTTAGGTGAACTGAGTTTGCTCTTTACTTAGTTGTCACAGGGACTTAAAATCAAGAAAGAGAAGCAGGAACCAGATGACAAACAAGATAGTTGCTCTTAATCCTGCTAGCAAGGTGGATGATGGCTCTATGAATGTTGGAGTTTTATCCCTGAAACTCATAGCAAATGCTTGGAAAATGCGTAGTAATGAAAAAGTAGTCTTCATAGAAATTTGAATAGTTGGAGAGAAAAGGAACTAGGAAGTTTGTATTTGTGAGCAATATTTTTAGACAACACATGTTCAGTGAGCAGGTTGAAATCAAAAGAAAGCAAAAACTAACTGCATTATGCGAGTTTATCTGCATGAACAGGCATGGCAGGATGACTATTTCCATATATGTAGAGTGAATTCATTACAATGTCTCATAGGCTGTGATCCAGGTAGTGCAAAAATGGCTGTCCAACAGTGGGAATCTGAAGGCTATAGCAGTTATTTTGTTCACCAGGGTGCATATCTCAGCTGGTCATCATTGTACACCAAAAATCCAAAGAAGAAGACTCTAAATCTAGTAAACTAATATACTTGGTAGCCATAACTAGGGTAAGCAGCAACAGAAGGAGAGCCTCCTCCTTCAATACCCTTTATACAAGCAGGATACCACCAGATGATGTGACTCATATTAAGGTATATCTAATTCTTCATTATGTGTTTTGTTTTATTATTGTATTTCATTTTTGTTTACTGACAGCCTCCTCAGTTCTGATAATAAACATGTGTACTGCCACCAAGTAGTTAAAGACGAATCTCATCCTCTAATTGCATATAAAGCTTCTCTGAGTGGCTTTGACAGTTCTGTAACACATTCTGCCTGCCTGTCTTGTCTGAAATCTATATGGGAATCCATTCCAACTCGTCATGAGTATAGAGAGCTCAAATACCTCCTATTGTCCCTAAAATGTTATCTTTCCTAATATACAGTGTCTGGGCCTTGATGCTGAATGTCTCCTATCTACAAACAATATATTTGGGCCCATAAGGCTTATATACACTCTTCAGGCAGGGCATATATGCAAATATGGCGTTCCTTAAGGCAGATAATACAAGCAGTTATGGAGTTTCTTTAGTATTAGGGGAAGCAATTCTTATTTGCTCTTTATACATATTAATAGAACACCTCTGCCATTGCCCCACTATTGGTTGACTAAAGTTTCAGGTATGAATTAAATGGAGAATTCAGTATTTGTAGTGAGATATTCACCTTGTCCTTGGCTGTGGCATAGACCACGCCCACTGGTGGTGGAGACAGATCCAGACTTGACATGGGGGAACTAATTCTGAGGAGGATACTGGGAGAGCTCTCTTGCCTGTAGGACGGGGACCCTATCCTGGAACCAGTAAACTGCTGGTGTTCATCTGTCTGTGTTGTAATTTATTTCCCCATGAATAAACATCTATTCATCCTATATTTTTCTCCTTATCCTTATTGTGCATCAATATCTTTTGTCATAAGCAGGATCTGTATTTTTTTCTAGACCTGGATATCACCAAGGCCGCAGATGTGGCTCCCTTCCCCCACCATCCCAGAATGGGCAGGGTCACTTACCTGACCAGGTAGACACACCACAGCTTGTGGGACATTTGCCTCTGCCTGACAACTTTACCTCCACAGCAGCCCTGAGAAAGTACTCACTGGTTCTCATCTTGTGCCAATCCCCAGCTTTGCATTTTCTGCTGGCACACACATGATGCCTTTCCAGCTGATGTGTTTCTTGCAGCCCAGAGGGTCCAGTAAGTGGCAACACCTATTAGCTATGGTGTCCCAGCAATCTGCACAAGTACTTTCACTCATGCATTTAACAAAATTTTGCTTATTGTTTACAAAAGTTTGTTTTAATTTATATGGGGTTGGTTATAAATGGTTAATGACAACAACCAATCTCTTTTAAAGGTAAAAAGGGGATTATGGTATAGATATGAATACTTCATTTTGGAATGGATTTTCATTTATTGATACAATTTAAGGCAAATTTTGTAATATCTATATTTCCCTTGTTTAGGTATTGTGTTTATATAGCTCAGTAATAAATATATTGTATAATTTTGTGCAGATTATAGATAGTTACCTATAAGAGTCAAAACTTATAGTTAAGTTAGTTAGGATTTCTAGATATACAGTCATGTATTTAAGGTAAATAGGTATTTTTCAAACCTTTCAAAGACCTACAGAATATGGCATTTAAATGGTTTAGGGTTTTCGTGACAGTGAGACATAAATGCTCCTGGCAGCACCACCTGAGTCAAAAAGAAAGATGGAAGATGGACATAGAAGAAACTTGTTATGGAGTTTGCTTTCAATATAGCAACTAGCCATTTGGACAAGATAGTGTTCTTGTTGGACTGTTTGACTTTATACTGTATAAACTGGACATGCAGGACCCACAGAAAAGTGACTGCTGATTCAAGATGGACATTACTACAGAGTTCCTGCTTCATGGAAGAGTCTGTCAGACAGTCTGCAGGGCACAGAGAAAAGTGACTGACAAACTGCCAATACAAGAAGACAGTTTAAAGTTTCCTGCTTTGCTAAAGAGCCTGCTAGTCACACTATGGCCTATGGGCTAAAGATGAAAGATTACAAAAGAATTTCAGGTGACCAGGCAGTGAGTTGCCTCTGTCATTTCTATAGTTTATATATTAACATTTGTGGTCTTTGATGGAGTTGAAGACAAATAGTTATGGTTATAGTTTTCCTTAGTTAGGTATAAAGATAAGTTACATATAGAACTTTAGATTCACAAATATAGGATAGATGATAGAATAGTTTCTTTTAATCTTGCTACATGTTAATGGACTAACTATTGTTAACTGTGATTCTTACTTGATAACTGTTGTGTTATATATTTTGCTATGTTTAGGTTAAAACTCTTAATGTTATTTTAGACAGAAAAGAGGAGATGATGGGAGATCTCATTCTGTATATGTTTCTCATACTGGTTAATGAATAAACACTGTTGGCCAATAGGAAAGCAAGATAGGTGGGACTAGGAGACAAGGAGGAAAGAGAAAGTAGTGAGGAGAGTCAAGATGGAGAGTGTGGAAAAAGCAGTATGCCGGCCGGCTTTCCTGTAAGAGAAATACACAGATCAACAGAAATGGGTTAATACTTAAGACAGAGCTAGCCGGTAAGAAACAAGTACCTGGCCTACAGAATTATATCTAATACAGAGTCTCAGTGTGTTAAATGGGGCTGGCGCGGCGGCGGGACAAGACCAGGTGGTGGGCGGAAAAAACGTACTCCTTACACTTGGTCTACACACCATGGCCTATAGGTTGAAGATGGAACATTACAGAAGAAAGTCAGATCTGACCAGGTGAGTTGTCCCTTTCAATTCTAGAGTTTATATATTATCCTTGTGTGTTCTTTGATGGAGTTGAAGACTGATAGTTAAGGTTATAGTTTTCCTTAGTTGGGATTAAAGTTACATATAGGACATTAGACTCACAAAGATAGGATAGATCATAGAATATTTTCTTTAAATCTTACTAAATGTTAATGAACTGAAAAAAAAAACTTCTATCTGTGATTCCTGTTATAAACCTAAGTTTTATTACAAGAATATATCTAAAACAAAAATAGTTTAAATGTTTTTGTGGTCTAATGCTAACAGCCCTAAGCTCAAAATATATTTCTGAACTCTGGCCATTACATTCAGATGATCAGAAAATCAGATGTCTTTTAATGTAGATGATATACTGTTTTTTTTTTTAGCCAAAGCTGTTAAAAACTGAAACTAGTTAAAAGTTTACAATTATTAACACTAGAATTAACATAAATTCAACAATCACCCAGTTCATAAGGGGTTTAAATATATAAAGGGCAGTTTATTTTTGATACCACAAAAATACATTACAGGATATGTAATCGTTTTTAAAAACAGATTTAAATGTTTAAATTTATAAGATTACAAGATATTTGTGCTTTTATTATATAGTTAATGTTTGTACTTAAATCAAAGGGCTAAAATTTAACATCACAGCCATAAGCTTTATGTGCTATCAAAAAGTTGAGGTGCTCATTTTTTATGACACAAAACGTAATGCGTCCTTGTTTTTTGCTATATTTGGTAAGTATAAGCTATTTAGATAAATTGAGTCACAAAGATGTTTCCTGTTTCCCTAAAAGGAGTTTGAAATTAAAATCAGTATTTTTTAAATACAGAGTTCTTGTTTTATAAAAGCTGTTTTTAACTTATTATAAAATGTTAAGAAACACAAGTTACTAGCCATCCTTATATATTAACTGTTGGCTATAATCAAACTAAGTATTAATGATTAATAACTGGGATAAACCTCACTCTGTCTCCCATACATGTTCTAAAAGTTTAAGCTTAAACAAGTAACTGACACAAAGTAGTCTATTTAGATATACCTAGACAGACTTCTAATACTACAGGGATCTGAATAAAGCATCCAAATGTTAACCAAAAAGCTGTAATAATATCAGACAAAGAATCACAGATCCTTTCAATGACCCTAGGTCTCTAAAGAAGATTGTGGGGCAGAATAGATTGTTATGACACTGACCAGGGTGAAAGGTGTGAAAATACAATGTCTACTGCCAGGTAGGACCCAGCTTAGACATTGTAGAGACTGCAGGGTACTGAAAAATTGTTTGCACCTTTGCATAGACAAAATAAGATCAGAGATTTAAATGTCCCTCTTCCATAGAGAAAAGACAAACAAAGAAAAAAAACCTCCCACATTATGTCCTTGGTGAAGAACTTCTGCCCTCAGTGCTATAGATAATTTGTTATGGCTAGGAGTATATCGACTGGTCCCTGTCATTTAATTAAATATATCCTTCTCAGGTCTGACCGTATTGATAGCTGGGCTAACCATAACTTTGTGAGCTTGGCAGTGTCAGGCAGCCTTAATATGGCTCCTAAATAAGGATCTAAAAATAGAAAGATATAAAAGTTGTTTTTGAACATTTATTTATTAATTATGCATATAGTGTTCTGCCTGAATATATGTCTCTAAGGCATAAGTACATTCCTGCTGTATTACAAATACTCAACATCTACTTTTTCTACAATATGGGTTTCAGCATAGATTGGTAATGGTAATATATCTAAAACTTTTATGTCCTTTTATATAACACAGTTTATATTGGCTTCAGAGGATCAAATGTCATAAAGCTTCTTACAGGTCAAAAGGACTGCAGATTGTAAGGAGTAAGGTTTTTCCTCCCACCGCTGGTCTTGTCCCAACTGCATGTCAGCACCAATTATCACACCAAGACTCTGAATTAGATAAAATTCTGTTAGTCAGTTACTTGTCTCTTATCGGCTAGCTCTGTCTTAATTATTAACCCATTTCTATGTTTTTCCACATGGTCTCCTTACCGGAGAGTGGGGCAGGCTTCTGGTCTCCCAGGTCTCTCCATCTTGACTCCTCCTTACTGCTTCCTCTTTCCTCCTTGTCTCCTAGTCCCTCCTATCTTCCTTTTCTATTGGCCAACAGTGCTTTATTCATTAACCAGTATGAGAAACATATTAAGAATGACATCTCCAATCAGCAGATAAGTACAGCTAACCTGAGGATGGAATTTTCTCCCTGGTCTTCCTGTCCCTCTTGATCACTAAATGTAAGGAACTAAGTGTTCCAATTAAATATATACGTTTTAACTTCTGTTCCCTCTTTGAACATTTGGCAGCCTATTTGTGCTTCTGGCAGATGAGCATCAGTTGCTAACTACAGCCAACTCCTGAATATTGTTCTTCCTGGACTTATGGTGAACCAGTCCAGCTGATGTGAATCTTCAACAGGTTCTACAAACTAATGCCTTTGATAAATGTTCGATTTTCTGAATTCCCATTCTTTCTGATGGTATTGTCTAGCATTTTAGCATATTTGCATCTCAAAAACACTGCAAACGTAAGAAGGAAGTAATATAGGCATATCCCTGACACATCAGTGTTTTGATTTTCAAATAGCTGTCACCTGGAGTTCTATAGCCTACAAAGCCTCCTTAGGCAGCTTGTTACTATTATGACTATGTGTTTCCTCAACCTCCAAGGAAGTGACTCCTGATTTCAAAAGCAAAAGGTTTTTATTCTTAAAAATCAAGCCACCTGGGACCTCACTCTCTCAGAAAAGTATTGTAGTGGCTTAAAATTTTGAAGGGTTTTTAGCAGTGTAAACAGAAAGGGAAAATTGAGACCACTAGTCTCATTTCACAAGGTTTCCAAGATACAGGCAATTCATAGAGTACAAAGTTTATTTACAAGGTCATCATGGATCTAAGTTAATAGTATCTGTCACTTGTTTATGTAACATTGATAAGCACACCCGAAAGGTTGGATGTTTTTCTTTGTTTTTACTTCTCCTGCGAACAGGATATGGGCTCTGTACACTGTAGTCAGGAATTTATCAACTGGCAGAAATTCTTGTTCTCTTTATTTTTTCCTTATTGCCATAAGTCCTAATTTTATACCTTTTAGTTATTATTTTTTCCATCACATTCCCTCTTTCCTATTGACATTAGAGGCCCAATTTTTGGGCCTCCAATAGGTAAAATAATTCTGGTGTTTTTTTGTTTTTTTTTTTGTTTTTTTTTTTTTTTTGGTGTACAGGTTAGTCACCTAGCCCGCTATGTATAGGAGTTTTCTTTTGATATACCATCTCAAAAAGGAAAAAGGCGAAAAGTATTCTTTCATGTACTACTTCCTGCTTACTTTTGTAGTGTGTTTTCTTGGGCCCAAGAAGGGTAAAATGCTAGAAAAACCAAAAAAAAAAAAAAAAAAAAAAAAAAGAGGGGGGGGGGGATTTAGGAAATGGAAAATTATCAGAGGCATTAGTTTATACACCCTGTTGAAGATTCACATTGGCTGTACTGGTTCAAGTTGTGCTTGTAGGCAGTCCTTTTGACCAGTAAGAAGTGGATCCTAGCTTTACAACATTTGATCCTCTGAAACCTATATAAACTGTGTTGTATAAAATGACATAAATGTTTTAGATATATTATCATCACCAATCTGTACATAAATCTGTATTATAGAAAAAGTAGATACTGGGTGTAGTGAGATAGTCCTTCTGTGGCACTGACCACGCCAATTGGGGCATGGAGCCATGGGCGGAGTAACCTGTGGAAGGAGATCAGAGGGAGAGCCAGGAAAAGCTCTCTTGCTAGCGTGACTCAGACAGGAGAGGATCGGGTTGAGTTTCCTGGTGTTCATCTGTCTTGGTTGTAAGTTATTTCTCCCTGAGTAAACATCTATTCAGCCTATTTGTTTATCCTGATCCTTATTTAACCGCGTTAGTTGGGTATCTGTAAAACAGCAGGAATGTACTTATGCCTTTGAGTCCCAGCAAAAATGACAGATTTGAGTTAGAATCTTGTACATTTTTCTTCTGTCATGAGAGATCCATGTATAGATTGGTCAGAAGTACCTTAGTCCTGATGAAATGTCCTTCACATTTACACATAGATGACATCCAAAATAAATATAAATCCTTGAGCTTGTGACAAAACAGCTGGGAGTCACTCCTGGATAGCTTTTCAGAACTTAATTAAAAGTTAAGCTCTGAATTTTTACATTGTAAATTATTGTTATATCTTTAAGACTTATATGTCTTGAGCTAGAGATATGGCTCAGAGATTAAGAGTACTGGCTGCTCTTCTAGAAGTCCTGAGTTCAATTCCCAACAATTACATTGTGGCTCAAAATCATCTATAATGAGATCTGATACTCTCTTTGGACCTGCAGATATATGCAGGCAGAACACTGTATGCATAATTAACAAATAATTGTTCTAAAAGCAGTTTTATGTCTTTGTATTTTTAGATCCTTATTTAGGAGCCATATTAAATAAAATGGCAGGGACCATTCCTAATATTCCTACCATAACCAATTGTCTATGGCATTGAGGGGAGTTTTTCACCAAGTACATAATGTGAGAGATTTTGGTTTGCTTATTTTTTGTTACTTGTTTGTTGTTTTTCTCTGTGTAACTAGGACTTGGAAAAGTCTGACGTTATTTTGTCTAGGCAAAGGTGGCACAGACAATTATCCAGTACCCTACAACACAGTCTGAGCTGGGTCCTATCTAGCATCAGGCATTGTGTTTGAGCATCTTGCTCCCCAGTCCATATCATAACAGTTCATGCTGCCCCACAATGTACTTTAGAGACCTTGGATCATTGTTAGGTTCTGTAATCTTTGTTTGATGTTATTACAACTTTTTAGTTTACATTTAATGCCTTATTCTAAAGATCTCTGTAGTATGAGAAGTTTTTCTAGGTAGATCTTAATAGATGACTTGGATGTAAGTTACTTGCTTTAAGCTTACACTTTTACAACATGTATAGGAGACATAGTGAGGTTTATTCCTGTTATTAATCATTAATACTTAGTTTGACTATAACCAACAGTTAATCTATAAGGATTGCCAGTAACTTGTGTTTCTTAACCTTTTATAATAGGTTACCAGCTTTTATAAAACTAGAACTTTGCATTGTCACATTTAGCTTTAAAATTACTGATTTTAATTTCAAACTCCTTTAAGGAAACATAAAACAGCTATGTGACTCAGTTTATCTAAGTTACTTACACTTACAAAATTTAGCAAAAACAAGGACGGATTGCCTTCGGTGTCATAAAAAAATGAGCATCTCCACTTTTGGTTAGTACATACAGTGTATGGCTGTGATCTTAAATTTCAGCCCTTTGATTTAAGTAATACATTAACAATGTAAAAAACGCACAAATATGATGTAACCTTCTGAATTTAAACATTTAAAAACTGTTTTATACAACAATTCAACTTCCTGTAATTTCTTTTTCTGATGTCTAATTTAAGCACACTTTATGCCTTTAAATCTATTGTTACCTTGGTGCATGTTAATTTATGTTAATTTCCAGTGTTAATAATTGTAACTTATTAACTAGTTTCAATTTTTAACAGCTTTAGACATAGAACAGTACTAATGTCATCTACATTAAAAAGACATCTGATTTTCTCATAATGTGAATTTAATGACCAGCACTCAGAGGTAAATCTTGAGCTGAGGGCTGTTAGCATTAGATAGCAAAAACATTTAAACCATTTTTGTTTTACCTATATTCTTGTAATAAAACAGGTTTCTAACAGGAAACACAGGTAGACCTTTTTACCAAGTACATATATTTTCCATGAGAGAAATAAACAGAAATTTTAAACCATTAACCTAGTATGGTCAAAATTTTTAACTCATATTACTAATCTTAAATTTATATTTGTAGATTGAGAGCCCATAGCAAACAGTTTCCATCTTGTTCTTACTTTTTTATGACTTTTCTTTGAACCTCTATATCTTTTTACATTACCTGTAGTCTCTTTCTCTGACTTTCTCAGACATCCCTAGCATAGAAAAATCTCTCCTTTTCTCTTTTTCTTTTTCTTTTTTCTGATCAGTGACTTTTACTCAGAGGTACATGCCTGAAGTGAATATCTTATTTATTTAATTCCTGACTGTACGTTCTTACATTGGTGCTTTCCCCTGAGCCTTTCTGCAACTTCTGCTCTCTTAACTGTTGGGACCTTATTCGGATTATGCGGGGTACACCAGCTCTCCTTTTATGTTATCTTTCATTATTTTAATTTTATTTTTTATCTCTTTTTGACTCTTATGGATCTGGCCAAGCCTTTTTTCCTGTTCTACGTTTTATTGCCCAGAGAATTGGAATCATACTCATAACACCTGAAGTTCCTTTTGATGTTATCTGTGCAGCTTTGATGAGTTGCATTGACCTATAAATCTACAGGCCTTTTGACCTGTCTACTAGACCACTGTTATTTTACTTTTACTTCTTTGCTTCAGACTGATTGTAACAAGTTTGCACATACCCATCACATCTATTTACCATCTATTTTATTAGTTGTATTTTTTTAGTTGACATAAAAATCTTTACCAAAGTTATTCTCCCCAACACCCCTTATCCTCCACCTCCCCACCCTCACCCCCATCCCTGTCCCTACAATCACAGTCACTGCCACCTGAGGAGAGGAGGGTTGGGCCGGGGGCAACTTCAGTCATTTGCTGCTAGGGATTCAGAATTCCTCTCCTCTCTGACTGCCCAAAAGCTGGCCATATGCACCTAGCCCATCAACAACCCAGCATGGCTCCTGGATGAGCATGTCTTAGGACTTCTGTACCAGGAAGAGCTGGTGCTGTTTACCCTGGTGTTCTGCATTACCAGCAACCTGTTAGTTCTTGGCCTGGGTGATGTTTTTGTTTGTTTCTTTGTTTTGTTTTTTTAATTTTCTAACTTATTTTTTATTTCACATATCTATCCCAGTTCCCTCTCCCTCCCTCCATTCCTCACACTGCCCCCTCTCATGAACCCTGACCACCCTCCCATCCATTCCCCCACCCCAATTCCACATGAATGGCAATGCCATCCTGGTGGGGTCATGGATATCTGTCAAGTCAATTGAAGTAGGGGCTAGGACTTCTCTCCTGTTTCTAGGTTAAGGGAGTCTCTCCATGTGTCTGCAAGTTCCTTTTTTGCACTACAAAACATCCTGGATCCACTCTCTGAGGTCCCTAAGACTGCTCAGTCCATCTGGCTGAGACTCATATTCAGAGACACCTGAGTCAGTCCCATTCTGGATGCCAAGTTATCAGTGTAGAGGCCTGTTATCTATTCCTTGTTCAGGTCATCTGTCTGTATGTTTCTACAACCTGGTCTTTTCCTCTCCCTTTGCATCTACATGCTAGTTCGACTCAGTGTTTAGGTATGGGTATTTGCTTCTGTTTCCAACAGTACTAGAGGAGGGTTCCCTGATGGTGAATAAGGTAGTTGTTGATCTCAGTACTCATTAAGGGAATTTATGGTAGCCTTTCCATGGTTGCTCAAATTGTTAGTTGGCAACAGGTTTGTAGGTCTCTAGACCTTTCTTTAGATTCAGTTTTCTCTTTAAACCACTAATGGCTCCCTCTTTTATGCTGTTTCTCTCTCTCCCTCTCTCTCTCTCTCTCATTCTCTCTATCTTCTGTCTTCTATTCCTACCCTGACTCAATCTTCATAGGATCACCTGCTTTCCTCCTCCCACTCTCTTTCTCCCTAATTCTCTCTACATTCTGTGACCCCCCGCCCAACCTCGCAAGTGCTCTGGGGGAGTTCTCCTTTCAACCTTCTGTGAGGGACTTTATATGAATTTCTTAGAATACACCTTGTATCCTAGTTCCACTGGTGGTGTGAATTATAGGCTGGTGATCCATTGATCTAGCTCTAGAATCCATATATGAGTGAGTATATTCTGTGTTCATGTTTTTGTGATTGGGTTAACTCATTTAGAATGGTTACTTCAAGAGCCATCTATTTGCCTGTGAATTTCAAGATTCCATTATTTTTTTTCTGCAGAGTAGTATTCCATTGTGAAGATGTGCCACATCTTCTTTATCCATTCTTCAATTGAGAGGCATCTAGGTTGCTTCCAGGTTCTTGCTATTACAAAAGATGCTGTTATCAACATAGCTGAGCAGATGTCTTTTTTGCATGGATGTGGATCATTTGGGAATATGTCTAAGAAGGGGATGGTAAACTAATTCCCATTTTCCGGAGGAACTGCTATACTGAACTCCAAAATGGGTGTACGTGTTTGCACTCACACCAGCAGTAGAGGAGTGTTCCCATTTCTCCATGTCTTCTCTGGTATAAGTTGTCATTAGTGTTTCTAATATTAGCCATTGTGACAGGAATAAGATGGTATCACAAAGTTGTTTTGATTTGCATTTCCCTGATAGCTAAGGATGTTGACCACTTTCTTAAGTTTTTTTTAAGGTTTTTTGATTTCATCTATTGAGAATTATTTCTTCAGTTCTGTACCACATTATTTAATATGGTTGTTTGGTGTTTTGTTGATTAGTGTATTGCTTTCTTTGTATATTTTGCAGATCAGCCCTTTGTCTGATATAGTATGGGTGAAAATCTTTTCCTAGTCTATAGGCTGCCATTTGGTCTTGTCCACTGTGTCCTTTTCCTTACAGAAGTTCCTAAATTTGAAGAGGTCCCATTCTTTAATTGTTGCTCTCAGTGTCTGTGCTCCTGGAGTTATGTTCAGGAACCGGTCTCCTATACTAATTTGTTCAAGGGTACCTCCTACTTTCTCTTCTAAGAGGTTCAGAGTCGCTGCATTGATGTTGAGGGTCTTTGATAACTTTGGACTTGAGTTTTTTCTATGGTGACAGACTTCGGTCTATGTTCAGTCTTATAAACACCATCATCCAATTGTAGCAAAACCATCTCTTGAAGATGCTTTCCTCATTCCATTATATACTTTTAGCTGTTTTGTTGAAAATCAGGTGTTCATATGAGTGTGGATTTATATCAGAATTTTTAATTCTATTCCACTGGTCTAACTTTTTGTTTTCTTTCTTTTTTTTTTGTGGCAATTCCAGGCAGTTTTCAGGATTATAGCTGTGTATTAGAGCGTACACTCGGGGGATGGTCCTGTCTCCTGATCACTCCTCCCATTGTATAGTTTTAACTGTTTTGTCAAAAATCAGGTGTTCGAATGTGTGTGCGTTATTATCAGGTTTTCTATTCAATTCCACTGGTCTACTGCTCTATTTTGTTGCCAATACAAGGCCCTTTTCAGGAGTATTGCACTGTAGTAGATCATAAAGTTGGGAATGGTGATGCCTCCTGAACTCCCTTTATTGTACAGGATTTTTTTGCCTATCCTGGTTCTCTGGTTTTCCCATATAAAGTCCATTATTATTATCCTTTCAAGGTTTGTGAAGAACTGTGCTGGGTTTTTAATGGGCATGGCACAGTATCTATGGATTGATTTCGACAAGATTGACATTTTTACTATGTTCATCCTACCTATCAAAGAGCATGGGAGATCTTTCCATTTGCTGCTCTCTACTTGAATTTCTTTCTTTAAAGCCACAAAGTTCTTATTGTTAGGTCATTTGCTTATTTGGTAAGCATTACCCCAAGATATTCTATGTTGTTTGTGGTTATTGTAAATGATGATATTTCTCAGATTTCTTTTTCAGCCCCTTTGTTGTCTGAATAAAGTAGGATTACTCATCTTTTTTGAGAATATCTTGTATCCTGCTAATTTGCTGGAGGTGTTTGTAAGCCTCAGGTGTTCCCTGGTAGAAGATGGTTTTTTTTTTTTTTTGTTTTTTGTTTTTGTTTTTGTTTTTTTTTTTTGGGTGGGGGTTCAATTTTGTAAACTATCATATCATCTGCAAATAGAGAAAGTTTGATTTCTTCATTTCCATTTTGTGTCTCCATGATCTACCTTTGTTTTCTTATTGCTTTAGCTAGTACTTCAAGTAAAATATTGGAGATATGGAATGAGATGACAGCCTTGTCTTGTTCTTGATTTTAGAGAAATCCTCTTAAACTTCCCTCCATTCAATTTGATATTGTCTGTTGGTCTATGAATAGTGCTCTTTTTATGTTTAGATATGTTCCTGTTACCCCTGATCGCTCCAAGGCCTTTTTCGTGAAAGGGTGTTGATTTTTGCTGAAGGCTTTTTCAGAATCTAAGGAGATTATCGGGTGGTTATCTTTTTCAGTTTTTTTGTACGGTGGATCACCTTGATAGATTTTAGAATGTTAAACAACCCCTGCATACCAGTGATGAAGCCTACTTGGTCATGGTGGGTGATTTCTGTGATGTATGCTTGGATTCGGTTTGCCAGTATTTTATTGAGTATTTTTGCATCAATATTCATTAGGGATATTGGTCTGTAGTTTTTATTCCTAGTTGTGTCTTTGTGTGGCCTGAATACCAAGGTGATTGTGGCCTCCAAAAAAAAAAAAGTGTTTGGCAATGAACTTTCTGTTTCTATTATGTGGAACAATTTGGGGAGTACGAAATTTAGATCTTCCTTGATTTTCCAGTAGAATTCTGGACTGAAGCCATCTGGCCCTGGTCTTTTTTGTCTCTCTCTCTCTCTCTCTCTCTCTCTCTCTCTCTCTCTCTCTCTGTGTGTGTGTGTGTGTGTGTGTGTGTGTGTATGTTTGTGTATGTGTGGTGGAAGGCTTTTGATGACTGCTTCTACTTCGTTAGGGGTTTATAGGTCTATTTAAGTTGTTTGTCTGTTATTGATTTTATTTTGGTGATAATTTTCAAGAAATTTGTTCATTTCCTTTGCATTCTCAAGTTTTGTGGAGTACAGGTTTTCAAGGTATGACCTGAATATTTTCTGGAGCTCACAGAGGTCACACCTTTAATCCCAGCCCTAGAGAAGTATAAAAGGTAGAAGCAGGGGATTGAGGAGTCAGTCTCAGAATTCTCCAGCCCCTCCAAGGAGAGGAAGGTTTCTGAAACTTGGTGAGAGTTTGTGGAGACAGGAATAGCGCTTTCTTCCTGACATAAATGTAAGAGGTAGTGGCTTGGCTTTCTCTGGGTCTGCTATGTATCTTGCTGCACTCAACATTATTGGCAGCACATGGGAGTTAGAGGAAGTCAGATCTCTGTGAGTTGTAGGGTAGCATAGCACGGTCTTAGAGCTAGTACCAGGAATGTAGGGTGTGACCACTCACAAACAAACACTGTCTCAAAAAAATACAATTGATTTTGTAATTTTCAACACGATCAAACTCAGTTCAATCTCTGTCCTGAAAGTAGATGTAATTAACACGAACATGTCTCGTTTCGTTATTCTTCCACTGAGATTGGAAGGTTACTGAAGCCCTGGTTAGATTCCAGTGGTCATGGCAATGGTTACATAAAATGGAAAGCTGATTAAAGACTATAAAACTAATTATTTAACAATCCAGAGACAGATGCTTAGAGTTTGAGATGACTTGGAGAATGGGTTTTTACTGTTACCATAGATTCAGTTCAATCTGTTTCCTGATGGGAGATCCAATCAAACTGGTCACATAGAAGCTATACCACTAAGCTCAGGTAGGAGGATTAATGAGATTTCCATGTCAGCTCAGAATGAAAAAAGAGTTTAGATAGGGCTGAGCTTCATTGATCCAATGAATATGGAAATCTTACAAATGTCTATATGTCATCATGAGAGTAAATCCCAGAATTGAAAATTGGGGGAGAAGTTTTGTTTGCTTGTTTGTTTTGTTTTGTTAATTTTTTGTTTTTTTCAAGACACGGTTTCTGTGTATTGCATTGCAGTCTGTACTGGAATTCAATCTGTAGAACAGGCTTCTCTTGAACTCACAGAGATCTGCCTGCATCTGTGCCCCAAGTGCCGGGACTAAAGGTGTGAGAAACCAATGCCTGTGCATGGACTAGTGTTAGAGTTAACCTGAGTCTTTGGTACAATCTGGTCTCCCCCCACACACACCTTTCCCACATCTGATTCTCTCAAGCCACAGCTGTGAAAGCTCAAGTATGATTGGGTGGGGATATGCTCAATTATCCAATCAGATGGCAGAATATGGCTGATGGTGGCGATTTGAATGGAAGGTGTAAGAGGATATGGGCATATAAGGGTTATCCTGGCCAGGTTAAACAGAGTTGTTTGGATCCTCAAGTCACTAACACAACTGCTGGGATTGGAACACCTCTTATGTGTGAGCTGATCAGGTTAGCCATTCAAGCCCATCAGGACATACAACCTTACCAAGATTCTCCAGTCCCTTGGGACATCTTAGCAACCTTGGTTTTGTTATTATGTTTGGTTTTGCTATTTGAAGCTGAAAATCTCATTTAGCCCCGGTTAGCCTAGAACCCCACATGCAGCTTAGTGTTATGAGAGTATTATGAGATTTGCTGATTCAGCAGAAGGGTCGACCTAGGTGAGTCAGAAAGTGTGACATGGAGGGGAAGAGTGTGGATGGAGAGAAGTAACTACAGAGTTCAGAATGTGGGTCGAATTGAATCAGAGCTATCTTGGAGAAGTGAATAAATGAAAAGAGACAGTGGTGCATGGAGCACAGGTGCTAACCTGCTGTGCCCTTTAAGAGAATGATGAGGTTGTGATATTCAGGGGTTAAGACACACTGAGCAAGTAACAAACAACAACTCCAATCTGGCTTAAAAGGATTTAATTCAATATGATTATGGACTTGTTAACTGAAGATGAAGAAAATTCTGTAGAAGTCCACAGATGGCCATGACTCTCAGCGAAGCATCAAGTTGACAAATTGTCAGTACTCAAACTCCTAAAGAGTGGTCTGGGGCTCATCTTGGCTGCAGGTCTAAAATATTAGAAATGACAGTGACTGTTTCCATTTCACATATTCTCCCAACAACCCCCACTGATTGAATGCAAAGTAAACTTGGCTGTGGGATTTTTACCTTTGATCTTGTGGATCAAGAAAGACATTTGAAGATGATTTCCCACAAAAGAGTCTAGCTCTTGTTTACTTTTCCACTCTCTCATTGCCCAGGGTTGTAGTATTCTGGGGAGCAGTGTTTTTGATTAGCAGAATAACGGGGAGATTTGTTGCCATGGTGGCTCATGTCCACGAGCATGAGGCCTTTGAGGGACCTATGCCTATGAGAAGTCAGACAGTGTGTAATAGGAAATATGGGTTTTCCAACATTTCTAGACTAGTGACCAAAGCCCGGCATGGTTTACGCCATGAAGGGGCAGAGAGTTCTGCTGAAAGTGACTTGTCTGAAAGGATTAATTCCTCTGAATATTCCCATAGCACCTGTCTGTGTGAAGGTCAAGATGAGTTCGCCATTGACACTCCAGATGCTGGCAAGTAGTAGTCTGCTCAAAAATGAAGCCTTGGCTATCTCTGCTCTGAATAAACTACCCATGGAGCTCTTCCCACCGTTATTCAAAGATGCCTTTAAGGGGAAACAAACCAAGATCCTAAGTGCTATGGTGGCAGCCTGGCCTTTCAGATGCCTTCCCTTGGGAGCCCTGATGAAGTTTCCTGACCTGGAGATCATGAAGGAAGTGCTGGCTGGCCTTGATTTGCTGATTCAGCAGAAGGATCGACCTAGGTGAGTCAGAAAGTGTGACATGGAGGGGAAGAGTGTGGATGGAGAGAAGTGACTACAGAGTTCAGAATGTGGGTCGTGTTGAATCAGAGCTGTCTTAGAGAAGTGAATAAATGAAAAGAGACAGTGGTGCATGGAGCCCACTGCTGAGAGATGTAGTCAACACACAATGAGTCTACCTCGGCCTCTGTAGCCAGGCCCTAGAAAGGAAACTTTTGAGTCTTGGTTTCCAGGATGCTTTCAAGGGAAGTGGATGTGTGAGGTGAAAGCCGATTATACATTGGCAGTCCTGCCATTTGAATCCCCTTCTTGTTTGACCAACAGGAATTGCAAATTAGAGGTGCTTGACTTTCTGGATGCCCATCATAACTTCTGGAACGTGTGGGCTGGAACAGAGGATGGTGTCTGCTCTCCAGATGTCGTCGTAGAGACCCAACCAGTGGTGCACCATCCCGAAAGACAGGGAAAAGAGGTTGTGACTGTGATGATGAACCTTTCCCTCCATTCCAGACATCTCTGTGAATACCTGGAATGTTTCCACTGCTGGGCCCAGCAGAGAAAAGATGTGCTGCAGGTGATCTGTGAAAAGCTGGAGTTTGGGGCCCGCCCTGTCTATAACCCCCTAGAGCTGCTGGAGGTATTTGCGCCATGCAGTATACGGGAACTGGAAGTGAATGCTCGCTGGGACCTGAGGACCCTTGCAAAGTTTGCTCCTGGCCTGGGCCAGATGAAAAACCTTCAGAAACTCCTTCTTCATGAAGTCTTCACACCCTTGCGTTGGTTCTGGAACCAAGAGATGAAACGAAGGTGTTTTCGACAGATAGTTTCTCAATTCTCCCATCTCAACAAGCTCCAGCATCTCTGTTTGAATCGTGTCTTCCTCCTGAATGCAAGACTGGACCAAGTGCTCAGGTAAGGAAGGATAGAGAGCTTGTTTCACAGGCCAGAGAAGAGCCTTTCCGTGTTACATGAAACATCAGTGTACACCTGGGGCTTGCCAGCCACTGGTGACTACATACGGACATGACCTCTGAATGATTGCTCTAGTAGTCTTTCTGCTATTCTCGCCACCATCACCGAGAACGGTCTTTGAAACCTGACCTACAGAGGGGAGGGTGTTTTAAGTCACATGTTGCCCCATGTCAGAACTGTCCTCAGAACTGTATGCACAGTTTACATCGCTCTCTGATTTTCCAAGGGACAGGGGCTCTCTGAGCACAGGTAGTGTCTAAGTCAATGGAAAATTACTGAGAGTGAAGTGATTAGGGTGGGTGACAGGGAAGACCTCTCAGTAGTACAGAGGCTGTGCTTGGAGGTGGGACTCCTGAGGACCAATGTTAGCACACACAGAGAAGGCTCTGAGTTGCCACCAGGTCTTCTTTCTTGGCTTCCTGCTGGCCCCATTTGTCATCTGATCAGGCTTTCAGTTTGACAGTGCAGAGGAACCAGGGTTGGGGACCTAAGCAGTCACATGATTTTGCCTGTCCTGTTACTTCTCCATCTTAGAGCATTCTGGAATTGACCTCCACCAAGATCTCAGAACGACATTAAGACACACTAACCTCTGCTCACTTGAGGTTGGTGCCCTTTCTCTACCACTATTAAACTTACTGAGATAATCTGCCTTGTCTTTCTGTAGGAACTTGGAGTGTCCCTTAGAGACCCTAGCAATCACTCGCTGCTCACTATCAGAATCAGACATGAGTTACCTGTCCCAGTGCCCAAGCGTCCATCAGCTCACACATCTGGACCTGAGTGGTGTCACCTTTTTTAAATTTAAGTCATCCACTTCTGGGGAGACTGCTAGAGAGATTGACAGCTACCCTGCAGACATTAAAATTGAAAGGTTGTATGCTCATGGACTTCCAAATGGATGTCATCCTCCCTGCCCTGAGCCAGTGTTCCCAGCTGGTGGAGGTGAATTTGATGAAGAACTTCCTGTCTTTGACCAGCCTTAAGAAGCTGTTTCAGCACACTGCCCACCTGCCACAGCTCACCTTGGAGATGTATCCTGCCCCTGGTGAAGTGTATGATGACTTTGGTGATGTCCTGCCAGACAGATTTGTCCAATGTTGTTCTGAGCTCTTGGATACTCTTACAGCAATAAGACAGCCAAAGGAGGTCTACTTTGTAAGTAAGAAGTGTCTAAATTGCAGGCGATTCTGTGTCTATCACCAAGAGGCCTCCCTATGTTCATGTTGGGAATAAATGATGAGAGATTACTGCTGGCCTGAGAAAGGAAATCAAGGACTCCAGTGACTCTTTAGAGAGACACAGAGCTTGTCTATTCAAGGTGTTTTGGATATACTTGGAGACAATGTCATCCCTAGGAATCAGAGGAGAGAGAGAGAGAAGCTTTGACATGGACAATCAGGGCCTGCTCATCTGCTCAGGGCCAATGGTGAAGACCCAACCTCAGATAGGAAAAGGGATTTGAGAACACTATGGACTGACCCCACCACAGTCAGTGTGTGGGAGTTCAGATACACAGGGGAGGGGATAAAGACAGAGCATAGTACAAAGCAGCACCATGGACTGGATGAAATGAGTTCCATGTCTCTGCCTCCACCTTTTCTTTGCCTGACTTACATAAAGATTTGTAATATGTGCACATATATTTCCTTTTTGAAGAGTAACATTGACTGTATAATGAACTGTTGTTGAGAGCTCGGTCCTCTCCCTTTTCAACTGAGATCTGTCTTTTTGTGGTTATGAGAGGCATTTAAGCTGGATAGTACTTGCCTTGCCCACCATCCTTAACGTTACAGTTTCCAATAAGCTCAATAAAAAATGCTTTTGCATGAGAGAGTGTGTTGCACACTTTTAATTTACTAAGGTTTTCCCTTGACAATCCCAGACTTATGCACTGTGCTCACTGTGTTTGCATACTCTTGTGTCTCTTTGTCTCTACACCTTCTGCGTCTTAGAACTTTCAGGCAGATGCTAACCTAACATGCCACACTCTTGGGATTTTTATACCTCAGCTTCATGTAATCTCATCATAAAGTCCGAGATAAACTCTTGGAATGATGGATGACTCAGCGAATGAGGGTGCTTCATAACTTCTCTGGGGACCAGTGTTTGATCTTAGCGGGCAGAAACACGTGGACCTCTTACCAGATATCTGACATTCATTTCTGGTTTCTGGAAGCGCTTGTTGTTACCTCCATATACATACACACATTCCAAACACATGCCCTTCAAAAGACATTTTCTTAAAGATAAGTAAAGTTAAAGTATGGAAAAACACAAATGAATTTATAGTATTAAACAGGAAGCCAGTGTAGAGGTGGATATCCCCACAGGGTTTAACCCATCAAAGTATGAAAAAGATAATAGCAAGTAGACTGATGAGGCCATGTGGGAATCTCCATAGATTCCCACATAGACAGTTGCGGTAAACGGTCCCTATGTGTTTCTGCAGCCTGGCCTTGTCCTCCCTGCCTGCATCTTGATTCGAGTCGGCTCAGTGTTTACTTGTGGGTGTTTGCTTATGCTTCCATCAGGTACTAGATGAGGGCTCCATGGTGTTTGATAAATTAGTTGTTGATCTCATTATCAGGGAAGGGCATTTATGGTAGCCTTTGCTACAAATTTTTAACTGGGGTCATTCTCGTAGGTATTTGGACATTTCTTTAGGTTCAGTTTTCTCTTCAATCCTATAATGGCTCCCCTTTTTATGGTCTCTCTCTTTCTCTTTCTCTCTCTTTTCTCTCTTCTATTCCTCTGTTGGCTCAGTCTTCCTAATCCCACGTGGTTTCCCCTCCTCCCCTTCTATTTCTCCTAGTCCCCACCACACTAACGGCTCCCCAATCCCCTTGTGCTCTGGAGAATTTTTTGTTTCCACCTTCATTGAGGGACCTTATATGAATATCTTAGATCTTCCTTGTCTATCAGTTTCTCCGGTGTTGTCAATTATATGCTGGTGATCCTTTGCTCTATGTCTAAAATACATATGTGAGCAAGTACATAGCATGTCCTTCTTTTTGTGATTGTGTTACTTCATTCAGGATGGTTTCTTCAAGTTCCATCCTCTTGCCTGAGAATTTCAAGATTCCATTGTTTTTTTCTTTCCCCCCACAGAGTAGTATTCCATTGTGTAGAAGTGCCATCATATCTTCTTTATCCATTCTTCAGTTGAGGGGCATCTAGGTTGCATCCACGTTCTTGCTGTTACAAATAATGCACCACGAACACAGTTGAGCACATGTCTTTGTTGCATGGATGTGCATCCTTTGGGTATATGACTAAGAGAGGGATCAGCGGGTCCTGTGGTAGACTGATTCCCAATTTCCTGAGGAACCGCCACACTGACCTCCAAATTGGCTGTGTAAGTTTGCACTCTCAGCAGCAGAGAAGGAGTGTTCTCCTTTCTCCACATCCTCTCCTGCATAAGACGTCATTGGTGTTCGAATTTTAGCCATTCTGGCAGGAATAAGATGGTATCTCAAAGTTCTTTTGATTTGCATTTCCCTGATAGTTAAGGATGTTGATCACTTCATTTCGTGTCTTTCGGCCATTTTGAATTCCTCCATTGAGAATACTTTTCATTTCTGTACCCCCGTTTTTTAATAGGGTTATTTGGTGTTTTGATGGCTATTTTCTTGCTTTTTTTTTTTCTGGTATATTTTGGAGATCAGCCCTGTGTCAGATGTAGGAGTGGTGAAAAACTTCCCAGTCTGTGGGCTGCCATTTGGTCTTGTCAACTGTGTCCTTTGCTTTATAGAAGCTTCTAAGTTTGAGGAGGTCCCATTTACTAATTGTCAATCTCAGTGTCTGGAATTAAGTTTCGAAGGGGTCTTCTATACCAATTTGTTCAAGGGTACCTCCCCACTTTCTCTTCTAAGAGGTTCAGTGTGGCAGGATTTATCACGATGTGTTTGATCCGTTTGACTTGAGGTTTGTGCATGGCGATAGACATGGTTCTATCTGCAGTTCTACACACCATCATCCAGTTGTGCCAGCATCATTTGTTGAAGATGATTTACTCCTACCATTGTACAGTTTTAACCGTTTTGTCAAAAATCAGGTGTTCGAAGGTGTGTGCGTTATTATCATGTTTTCTATTCAATTCCATTGGTCTACTGCTCTATTTCTTGGCGATACCAGGTCCCTTTCAGGAGGATTGCTCTTTAGTAGAGCTTAAAGTTGGGAATGGTGATGACCTCTGAACTTCCTTTATTGTACAGGATATTTTGCCTATCCTGGTTCTCTTGTTCTCCAATATAAAGTCCATTATTATTATCCTTTCAAGGTTCGTGAAGAATTGTGCTGGGATTTTAATGGGCATGGCACAGTATCTATGGATTGATTTCGACAAGATTGCCATTTTTACAATGTTCATCCTACCAAGAGCATGGGAGATCTTTCCATTTTCTGCTATCTTCTTGAATTTCTTTCTTTAAAGCCACAAAGTTCTTATTATTAGGTCATTTGCTTATTTGGTAAGCATTACCCAAAGGTATTCTATGTTGTATGTGGCTATTGTAAATGATGATGTTTCTCAGATCTCTTTCTCAGCCCCTTTGTTGTCTGAATAAAGTAGGATTACTCATCTTTTTTGAGAATATCTTGTATCCTGCTAGTTTGCTGGAGGTGTTTGTAAGCCTCAGGTGTTCCCTGGTAGAAGATGGGTTTTTTTTGTTTGTTTGTTTTTTGTTTTTTTGTTTTTGTTTCTGTTTTGTGTTTTTTTTTTTTTTGGGTGGGGGTTCAATTTTGTAAACTATCATATCATCTGGAAATAGAGAAAGTTTGATTTCTTCATTTCCATTTTGTGTCTCCATGATCTACCTTTGTTTTCTTATTGCTTTAGCTAATACTTCAAGTACAATATTGGAGATATGGAATGAGATGATAGCCTTGTCTTGTTCTTGATTTTAGAGAAATCCCCTTAATCTTCCCTCCATTCAATTTGATATTGTCTATTGGTCTATGAACAGTGCTCTTTTTATGTTTAGATATGTTCCTGTTACCCCTGATCGCTCCAAGGCCTTTTTCGTGAAAGGGTGTTGATTTTTGCTGAAGGCTTTTTCAGAATCTAAGGAGATTATCGGGTGGATATCTTTTTCAGTTTTTTTGTAAGGTGGATCACCTTGATAGATTTTAGAATGTTAAACAACCCCTGCATACCAGTGATGAAGCCTACTTGGTCATGGTGGGTGATTTCTGTGATGTATGCTTGGATTCGGTTTGCCAGTATTTTATTTTGTATTTTTGCATCAATATTCATTAGGGATATTGTTCTGTAGTTTTTATTCCTAGTTGTGTCTTTGTGTGGCCTGAATACCAAGGTGATTGTGGCCTCCAAAAAAAAAGTGTTTGGCAATGAACTTTCTGTTTCTATTATGTGGAACAATTTGGGGAGTACGAAATTTAGATCTTCCTTGATTTTCCAGTAGAATTCTGGACTGAAGCCATCTGGCCCTGGTCTTTTTTGTGTGTCTGTCTGTCTGTCAGTCTGTCTCTCTCTCTCTCTCTCTCTCTCTCTCTCTCTCTCTCTCTCTCTCTCTGTGTGTGTGTGTGTGTGTGTGTGTGTGTGTGTGTGTGGTGGAAGGCTTTTGATGACTGCTTCTACTTCGTTAGGGGTTTGTAGGTCTATTTAAGTTGTTTGTCTGTTATTGATTTTATTTTGGTGATAATTTTCAAGAAATTTGTTCATTTCCTTTGCATTCTCAAGTTTTGTGGAGTACAGGTTTTCAAGGTTTGACCTGAATATTGTCTGGAGCTCACAGAGTTCACACATTTAATCCCAGCCCTAGAGAGGTATAAAAGGTAGAAGCAGGGGATTGAGGAGTCAGTCTCAGAATTCTCCAGCCCCTCCAAGGAGAGGAAGGTGTCTGAAACTTGGTGAGAGTTTGTGGAGACAGGAATAGCGCTTTCTTCCTGACATAAAGGTAAGAGGTAGTGGCTTGGCTTTCTCTGGATCTGCTATGTATCTTGCTGCACTCAACATTATTGGCAGCACATGGGAGTTAGAGGAAGTCAGATCTCTGTGAGTTGTCGGGTAGCATAGCACGGTCTTAGAGCTAGTACCAGGAATGTAGGGTGTGACCACTCACAAACAAACACTGTCTCAAAAAAATACAATTGATTTTGTAATTTTCAACACGATCAAACTCAGTTCAATCTCTGTCCTGAAAGTAGACATAATTAACACGAACATGTCTTGTTTCGTTATTCTTCCACTAAGATTGGAAGGTTACTGAAGCCCTGGTTAGATTCCAGTGGTCATGGCAATGGTTACATGAAATGGAAATCTGATTAAATACTATAAAACTAATTATTTAACAATACAGAGACAGATGCTTAGAGTTTGAGATGACTTGGAGAATGGGTTTTTACTGTTACCATAGACTCAGTTCAATCTGTTTCCTGATGGGAGATCCAATCAAACTGGTCACATACAAGCTATAGCACTAAGCTCAGGTAGGAGGATTAATGAGATTTCCATGTCAGCTCAGAATGAAAAAAGAGTTTAGATAGGGCTGAGCTTCATTGATCCAATGAATATGGAAATCTTACAACTGTCTACATGTCATCATGAGAGTAAATCCCAGAATTGAAAATTGGGGGAGAAGTTTTGTTTGCTTGTTTATTTTGTTTTGTTAATTTTTTGTTTTTTTTTTCAAGACACGGTTTCTGTGTATTGCATTGCAGTCTGTACTGGAATTCAATCTGTAGAACAGGCTTCTCTTGAACTCACAGAGATCTGCCTGCCTCTGTGCCCCAAGTGCCGGGACTAAATGTGTGAGAAACCAATGCCTGTGCATGGACTAGTGTTAGAGTTAACCTGAGTCTTTGGTACAATCTGGTCTCCCCCCACACACACCTTTCCCACATCTGATTCTCTCAAGCCACAGCTGTGAAAGCTCAAGTATGATTGGGTGGGGATATGCTCAATTATCCAATCAGATGGCAGAATATGGCTGATGGTGGCGATTTGAATGGAAGGTGTAAGAGGATATGGGCATATAAGGGTCATCCTGGCCAGGTTAAACAGAGTTGTTTGGATCCTCAAGTCACTAACACAACTGCTGGGATTGGAACACCTCTTATGTGTGTGCTGATCAGGTTAGCCATTCAAGCCCTTCAGGACATACAACCTTACCAAGGATCTCCAGTCCCTCGGGCCATCTTAGTAACCTTGGATTTGTTATTATGTTTGGTTTTGCTATTTGAAGCTGAAAATCTCATTTAGCCCTGGTTAGCCTAGAACCCCACATGCAGCTTAGTGTTATGAGAGTATTATGAGATTTCCTGATTCAGCAGAAGGGTCGACCTAGGTGAGTCAGAAAGTGTGACATGGAGGGGAAGAGTGTGGATGGAGAGAAGTGACTACAGAGTTCAGAATGTGGGTCGAGTTGAATCAGAGCTGTCTTGGAGAAGTGAATAAATGAAAAGAGACAGTGGTGCATGGAGCACAGGTGCTAACCTGCTGCGCCCTTTAAGAGAATGATGAGGTTGCGATATTCAGGGGTTAAGACACACTGAGCAAGTACCGACCAACAACTCCAATCTGGCTTAAAAGGATTTAATTCAATGTGATTATGGACTTGTAAACTGAAGATGAAGAAAATTCTGTAGAAGCCCACAGATGGCCATGAATCTCAGCGAAGCATCAAGTTGACAAATTGTCAGTACTCAAACTCCTAAAGAGTGGTCTGGGGCTCATCTTGGCTGCAGGTCTAAAATATTAGAAATGACAGTGACTGTCTCCATTTCACATATTCTCCCAACAACCCCCACTGATTGAATGCAAAGTAAACTTGGCTGTGGGATTTGTAACTTTGATCTTGTGGATCAAGAAAGACATTTGAAGATGATTTCCCACAAAAGAGTCTAGCTCTTGTTTACTTTTCCACTCTCTCATTGCCCAGGGTTGTAGTATTCTGGGGAGCAGTGTTTTTGATTAGCAGAATAACGGGGAGATTTGTTGCCATGGTGGCTCATGTCCATGAGCATGAGTCCTTTGAGGGACCTATGCCTATGAGAAGTCAGACAGTGTGTAATAGGAAATATGGGTTTTCCAACATTTCTAGACTAGTGACCAAAGCCCGGCAGGGTTTACGCCATGAAGGGGCAGAGAGTCCTGCTGAAAGTGACTTGTCTGAAAGGATTAATTCCTCTGAATATTCCCATAGCACCTGTCTGTGTGAAGGTCAAGATGAGTTCGCCATTGACACTCCAGATGCTGGCAAGAAGTAGTCTCCTCAAAAATGAAGCCTTGGCTATCTCTGCTCTGAATAAACTACCCATGGAGCTCTTCCCACCGCTATTCAAAGATGCCTTTAAGGGGAAACAAACCAAGATCCTAAGTGCTATGGTGGCAGCCTGGCCTTTCAGATGCCTTCCCTTGGGAGCCCTGATGAAGTTTCCTGACCTGGAGATCTTGAAGGCTGTGCTGGCTGGCCTTGATTTGCTGATTCAGCAGAAGGATCGACCTAGGTGAGTCAGAAAGTGTGACATGGAGGGGAAGAGTGTGGATGGAGAGAAGTGACTACAGAGTTCAGAATGTGGGTCGAGTTGAATCAGAGCTGTCTTAGAGAAGTGAATAAATGAAAAGAGACAGTGGTGCATGGAGCGCACTGCTAAGAGATGTAGTCAACACACAATGAGTCTACCTCGGCCTCTGTAGCCAGGCCCTAGAAAGGAAACTTTTGAGTCTTGGTTTCCAGGATGCACACAAGGGAAGTGGATGTGTGAGGTGAAAGCCGATTATACATTGGCAGTCCTGCCATTTGAATCCCCTTCTTGTTTGACCAACAGGAATTGCAAATTAGAGGTGCTTGATTTTCGGGATGCCCATCATAACTTCTGGAACGTGTGGGCTGGAACAGAGGATGGTGTCTGCTCTCCAGATGTCGTCGTAGAGACCCAACCAGTGGTGCACCATCCCGAAAGACAGGGAAAAGAGGTTGTGACTGTGATGATGAACCTTTCCCTCCATTCCAGACATCTCTGTGAATACCTGGAATGTTTCCACTGCTGGGCCCAGCAGAGAAAAGATGTGCTGCAGGTGATCTGTGAAAAGCTGGAGTTTGGGGCCCGCCCTGTCTATAACCCCCTAGAGCTGCTGGAGGTATTTGTGCCATGCAGTATAAGGGAACTGGAAGTGAATGCTCGCTGGGACCTGAGGACCCTTGCAAAGTTTGCCCCTGGCCTGGGCCAGATGAAAAACCTTCAGAAACTCCTTCTTCATGAAGTCTTCACACCCTTGCGTTGGTTGTGGAACCAAGAGATGAAACGAAGGTGTTTTCGACAGATCGTTTCTCAGTTCTCCCAACTCAACAAGCTCCAGCATCTCTGTTTGAATCGTGTCTTCCTCCTGAATGCAAGACTGGACCAAGTGCTCAGGTAAGGAAGGATAGAGAGCTTGTTTCACAGGCCAGAGAAGAGCCTTTCCGTGTTACATGAAACATCAGTGTACACCTGGGGCTTGCCAGCCACTGGTGACTACACACGGATATGACCTCTGAATGATTGCTCTAGTAGTCTTTCTGCTATTCTTGCCACCATCACCGAGAAACGGTCTTTGAAACCTGACCTACAGAGGGGGAGGGTGTTTTAAGTCACATGTTGCCCCATGTCAGCACTGTCCTCAGAACTGTATGCACAGTTTACATCGCTCTCTGATTTTCCAAGGGACAGGGGCTCTCTGAGCACAGGTAGTGTCTAAGTCAATGGAAAATTACTGAGAGTGAAGTGATTAGGGTGGGTCAAAGGGAAGACCTCTCAGTAGTACAGAGGCTGTGCTAGGAGGTGGGACTCATGAGGACCAATGTTAGCACACACAGAGAAAGCTCTGAGTTGCCACCAGGTCTTCTTTCTTGGCTTCCTGCTGGCCCCATTTGTCATCTGATGAGGCTTTGAGTTTGACAGCGCAGGGGAACCAGGGTTGGGGACCTAAGCAGTCACATGATTTTGCCTGTGCTATTACTTCTCCATCTGAGAGCATTCTGGAATTGACCTCCACCAAGATCTCAGAACGACATTAGGACACACTAACCACTGCTCACTTGAAGTTGGTGCCCTTTGTCTACCACTATTAAACTTACTGAGATAATCTGCCTTGTCTTTCTGTAGGAACTTGGAGAGTCCCTTAGAGACCCTAGCAATCACTCGCTGCTCACTATCAGAATCAGACATGAGTTACCTGTCCCAGTGCCCAAGCGTCCATCGGCTCACACATCTGGACCTGAGTGGTGTCACCTTTTTAAATTTAAGTCATCCACTTCTGGGAAGACTGCTAGAGAGATTGACAGCTACCCTGCAGACATTAAAATTGAAGGGTTGTATGCTCATGGACTTCCAAATGGATGTCATCCTCCCTGCCCTGAGCCAGTGTTCCCAGCTGGTGGAGGTGAATTTGATGAAGAACTTCCTGTCTTTGACCAGCCTTAAGAAGCTGCTTCAGCACACTGCCCACCTGACACAGCTCACCTTGGAGATGTATCCTGCCCCTGGTGAAGTGTATGATGACTTTGGTGATGTCCTGCCAGACAGATTTGTCCAATGTTGTTCTGAGCTCTTGGACACTCTTAGAGCAATAAGACAGCCAAAGGAGGTCTACTTTGTGAGTAAGAAGTGTCTAGATTGCAGGCGATTCTGTGTCTATCACCAAGAGGCCTCCCTATGTTCATGTTGGGAATAAAGGATGAGAGATTACTGCTGGCCTGAGAAAGGAAATCAAGGACTCCAGTGACTCTTTAGAGAGACACAGAGCTTGTCTATTCAAGGTGTTTTGGATATACTTGGAGACAATGTCATACCAAGGAATCAGAGGAGAGAGAGAGAGAGAAGCTTTGACATGGACAATCAGGGCCTGCTCATCTGCTCAGGGCCAACGGTGAAGACCCAACCTCAGATAGGAAAAGGGATTTGAGAACACTGTGTACTGACCCCACCACAGTCAGTGTGTGAGAGTTCAGATACACAGGGGAGGGGATAAAGACAGAGCATAGTACAAAGAGCACCATGGACTGGATGAAATGTGTTCCATGTCTCTGCCTCCACCTTTTCTTTGCCTGACTTACATAAAGATTTGTAATATGTGCACATATAGTTCCTTTTTGAAGAGTAACATTGACTGTAGAATGAACTGTTGTTGAGGGCACGGTCCTCTCCCTTTTCAACTGAGATCTGTCTTTCTGTGTTTATGAGAGGCATTTAAGCTGGATATTACTTGCCTCGCCCACCATCCTTAACGTTACAGTTTCCAATAAGCTCAATAAAAAATGCTTTTGCATGAGAGAGTGTGTTGCACACTTTTAATTTACTAAGGTTTTCCCTTGACAATCCCAGACTTATGCACTGTGCTCACTGTGTTTGCATACTCTTGTGTCTCTTTGTCTCTACACCTTCTGCGTCTTAGAACTTTCAGGCAGATGCTAACCTAACATGCCACACTCTTGGGATTTTTATACCTCAGCTTCATGTAATCTCATCATAAAGTCCGAGATAAACTCTTGGAATGATGGATGACTCAGCGAATGAGGGTGCTTCATAACTTCTCTGGGGACCAGTGTTTGATCTTAGCGGGCAGAAACACGTGGACCTCTTTCCGGATATCTGACATTCATTTCTGGTTTCTGGAAGCGCTTGCTGTTACCTCCATATACATACACACATACCACACACATGCCCTTCAAAAGACATTTTCTTAAAGATAAGTAAAGTTAAAGTATGGAAAAACACAAATGAATTTATAGTATTAAACAGGAAGCCAGTGTAGAGGTGGATATCCCCACAGGGTTTAACCCATCAAAGTATGAAAAAGATAATAGCAAGTAGACTGATGACGCCCATGTGGGAATCTCCATAGATTCCCACATAGACAGTTGCGGTAAACGGTCCCTATGTGTTTCTGCAGCCTGGCCTTGTCCTCCCTGCCTGCATCTTGATTCGAGTCGGCTCAGTGTTTACTTGTGGGTGTTTGCTTATGCTTCCATCAGGTACTAGATGAGGGCTCCATGGTGTTTGATAAATTAGTTGTTGATCTCATTATCAGGGAAGGGCATTTATGGTAGCCTTTGCTACAAATTTTTAACTGGGGTCATTCTCGTAGGTATTTGGACATTTCTTTAGGTTCAGTTTTCTCTTCAATCCTATAATGGCTCCCCTTTTTATGGTCTCTCTCTTTCTCTTTCTCTCTCTTTTCTCTCTTCTATTCCTCTGTTGGCTCAGTCTTCCTAATCCCACGTGGTTTCCCCTCCTCCCCTTCTATTTCTCCTAGTCCCCACCACACTAACGGCTCCCCAATCCCCTTGTGCTCTGGAGAATTTTTTGTTTCCACCTTCATTGAGGGACCTTATATGAATATCTTAGATCTTCCTTGTCTATCAGTTTCTCCGGTGTTGTCAATTATATGCTGGTGATCCTTTGCTCTATGTCTAAAATACATATGTGAGCAAGTACATAGCATGTCCTTCTTTTTGTGATTGTGTTACTTCATTCAGGATGGTTTCTTCAAGTTCCATCCTCTTGCCTGAGAATTTCAAGATTCCATTGTTTTTTTCTTTCCCCCCACAGAGTAGTATTCCATTGTGTAGAAGTGCCATCATATCTTCTTTATCCATTCTTCAGTTGAGGGGCATCTAGGTTGCATCCACGTTCTTGCTGTTACAAATAATGCACCACGAACACAGTTGAGCACATGTCTTTGTTGCATGGATGTGCATCCTTTGGGTATATGACTAAGAGAGGGATCAGCGGGTCCTGTGGTAGACTGATTCCCAATTTCCTGAGGAACCGCCACACTGACCTCCAAATTGGCTGTGTAAGTTTGCACTCTCAGCAGCAGAGAAGGAGTGTTCTCCTTTCTCCACATCCTCTCCTGCATAAGACGTCATTGGTGTTCCGAATTTTAGCCATTCTGGCAGGAATAAGATGGTATCTCAAAGTTCTTTTGATTTGCATTTCCCTGATAGTTAAGGATGTTGATCACTTCATTTCGTGTCTTTCGGCCATTTTGAATTCCTCCATTGAGAATACTTTTCATTTCTGTACCCCCGTTTTTTAATAGGGTTATTTGGTGTTTTGATGGCTATTTTCTTGCTTTTTTTTTTTTTTTTTTGGTATATTTTGGAGATCAGCCCTGTGTCAGATGTAGGAGTGGTGAAAAACTTCCCAGTCTGTGGGCTGCCATTTGGTCTTGTCAACTGTGTCCTTTGCTTTATAGAAGCTTCTAAGTTTGAGGAGGTCCCATTTACTAATTGTCAATCTCAGTGTCTGGAATTAAGTTCCGAAGGGGTCTTCTATACCAATTTGTTCAAGGGTACCTCCCCACTTTCTCTTCTAAGAGGTTCAGTGTGGCAGGATTTATCACGATGTGTTTGATCCGTTTGACTTGAGGTTTGTGCATGGCGATAGACATGGTTCTATCTGCAGTTCTACACACCATCATCCAGTTGTGCCAGCATCATTTGTTGAAGATGATTTACTCCTACCATTGTACAGTTTTAACCGTTTTGTCAAAAATCAGGTGTTCGAAGGTGTGTGCGTTATTATCATGTTTTCTATTCAATTCCATTGGTCTACTGCTCTATTTCTTGGCGATACCAGGTCCCTTTCAGGAGGATTGCTCTTTAGTAGAGCTTAAAGTTGGGAATGGTGATGACCTCTGAACTTCCTTTATTGTACAGGATATTTTGCCTATCCTGGTTCTCTTGTTCTCCAATATAAAGTCCATTATTATTATCCTTTCAAGGTTCGTGAAGAATTGTGCTGGGATTTTAATGGGCATGGCACAGTATCTATGGATTGATTTCGACAAGATTGCCATTTTTACAATGTTCATCCTACCAAGAGCATGGGAGATCTTTCCATTTTCTGCTATCTTCTTGAATTTCTTTCTTTAAAGCCACAAAGTTCTTATTATTAGGTCATTTGCTTATTTGGTAAGCATTACCCAAAGGTATTCTATGTTGTATGTGGCTATTGTAAATGATGATGTTTCTCAGATCTCTTTCTCAGCCCCTTTGTTGTCTGAATAAAGTAGGATTACTCATCTTTTTTGAGAATATCTTGTATCCTGCTAGTTTGCTGGAGGTGTTTGTAAGCATCAGGTGTTCCCTGGTAGAAGATGGGTTTTTTTTTTGTTTGTTTTTTGTTTTTGTTTTTTTGTTTTTTGTTTCTGTTTTGTTTTTTTTTTTTTTTTGGGTGGGGGTTCAATTTTGTAAACTATCATATCATCTGGAAATAGAGAAAGTTTGATTTCTTCATTTCCATTTTGTGTCTCCATGATCTACCTTTGTTTTCTTATTGCTTTAGCTAGTACTTCAAGTACAATATTGGAGATATGGAATGAGATGATAGCCTTGTCTTGTTCTTGATTTTAGAGAAATCCCCTTAATCTTCCCTCCATTCAATTTGATATTGTCTATTGGTCTATGAACAGTGCTCTTTTTATGTTTAGATATGTTCCTGTTACCCCTGATCGCTCCAAGGCCTTTTTCGTGAAAGGGTGTTGATTTTTGCTGAAGGCTTTTTCAGAATCTAAGGAGATTATCGGGTGGATATCTTTTTCAGTTTTTTTGTAAGGTGGATCACCTTGATAGATTTTAGAATGTTAAACAACCCCTGCATACCAGTGATGAAGCCTACTTGGTCATGGTGGGTGATTTCTGTGATGTATGCTTGGATTCGGTTTGCCAGTATTTTATTTTGTATTTTTGCATCAATATTCATTAGGGATATTGTTCTGTAGTTTTTATTCCTAGTTGTGTCTTTGTGTGGCCTGAATACCAAGGTGATTGTGGCCTCCAAAAAAAAAGTGTTTGGCAATGAACTTTCTGTTTCTATTATGTGGAACAATTTGGGGAGTACGAAATTTAGATCTTCCTTGATTTTCCAGTAGAATTCTGGACTGAAGCCATCTGGCCCTGGTCTTTTTTGTGTGTCTGTCTGTCTGTCAGTCTGTCTGTCTGTCTCTCTCTCTCTCTCTCTCTCTCTCTCTCTCTCTCTGTGTGTGTGTGTGTGTGTGTGTGTGGTGGAAGGCTTTTGATGACTGCTTCTACTTCGTTAGGGGTTTATAGGTCTATTTAAGTTGTTTGTCTGTTATTGATTTTATTTTGGTGATAATTTTCAAGAAACTTGTTCATTTCCTTTGCATTCTCAAGTTTTGTGGAGTACAGGTTTTCAAGGTATGACCTGAATATTGTCTGGAGCTCACAGAGTTCACACATTTAATCCCAGCCCTAGAGAGGTATAAAAGGTAGAAGCAGGGGATTGAGGAGTCAGTCTCAGAATTCTCCAGCCCCTCCAAGGAGAGGAAGGTGTCTGAAACTTGGTGAGAGTTTGTGGAGACAGGAATAGCGCTTTCTTCCTGACATAAAGGTAAGAGGTAGTGGCTTGGCTTTCTCTGGATCTGCTATGTATCTTGCTGCACTCAACATTATTGGCAGCACATGGGAGTTAGAGGAAGTCAGATCTCTGTGAGTTGTCGGGTAGCATAGCACGGTCTTAGAGCTAGTACCAGGAATGTAGGGTGTGACCACTGACAAACACTGTCTCAAAAAAATACAATTGATTTTGTAATTTTCAACACGATCAAACTCAGTTCAATCTCTGTCCTGAAAGTAGACGTAATTAACACGAACATGTCTTGTTTCGTTATTCTTCCACTAAGATTGGAAGGTTACTGAAGCCCTGGTTAGATTCCAGTGGTCATGGCAATGGTTACATGAAATGGAAATCTGATTAAAGACTATAAAACTAATTATTTAACAATACAGAGACAGATGCTTAGAGTTTGAGATGACTTGGAGAATGGGTTTTTACTGTTACCATAGACTCAGTTCAATCTGTTTCCTGATGGGAGATCCAATCAAACTGGTCACATACAAGCTATAGCACTAAGCTCAGGTAGGAGGATTAATGAGATTTCCATGTCAGCTCAGAATGAAAAAAGAGTTTAGATAGGGCTGAGCTTCATTGATCCAATGAATATGGAAATCTTACAACTGTCTACATGTCATCATGAGAGTAAATCCCAGAATTGAAAATTGGGGGAGAAGTTTTGTTTGCTTGTTTGTTTTGTTTTGTTAATTTTTTGTTTGTTTTTTTTTCAAGACACGGTTTCTGTGTATTGCATTGCAGTCTGTACTGGAATTCAATCTGTAGAACAGGCTTCTCTTGAACTCACAGAGATCTGCCTGCCTCTGTGCCCCAAGTGCCGGGACTAAATGTGTGAGAAACCAATGCCTGTGCATGGACTAGTGTTAGAGTTAACCTGAGTCTTTGGTACAATCTGGTCTCCCCCCCACACACCTTTCCCACATCTGATTCTCTCAAGCCACAGCTGTGAAAGCTCAAGTATGATTGGGTGGGGATATGCTCAATTATCCAATCAGATGGCAGAATATGGCTGATGGTGGCGATTTGAATGGAAGGTGTAAGAGGATATGGGCATATAAGGGTCATCCTGGCCAGGTTAAACAGAGTTGTTTGGATCCTCAAGTCACTAACACAACTGCTGGGATTGGAACACCTCTTATGTGTGTGCTGATCAGGTTAGCCATTCAAGCCCTTCAGGACATACAACCTTACCAAGGATCTCCAGTCCCTCGGGCCATCTTAGTAACCTTGGATTTGTTATTATGTTTGGTTTTGCTATTTGAAGCTGAAAATCTCATTTAGCCCTGGTTAGCCTAGAACCCCACATGCAGCTTAGTGTTATGAGAGTATTATGAGATTTCCTGATTCAGCAGAAGGGTCGACCTAGGTGAGTCAGAAAGTGTGACATGGAGGGGAAGAGTGTGGATGGAGAGAAGTGACTACAGAGTTCAGAATGTGGGTCGAGTTGAATCAGAGCTGTCTTGGAGAAGTGAATAAATGAAAAGAGACAGTGGTGCATGGAGCACAGGTGCTAACCTGCTGCGCCCTTTAAGAGAATGATGAGGTTGCGATATTCAGGGGTTAAGACACACTGAGCAAGTACCGACCAACAACTCCAATCTGGCTTAAAAGGATTTAATTCAATGTGATTATGGACTTGTAAACTGAAGATGAAGAAAATTCTGTAGAAGCCCACAGATGGCCATGAATCTCAGCGAAGCATCAAGTTGACAAATTGTCAGTACTCAAACTCCTAAAGAGTGGTCTGGGGCTCATCTTGGCTGCAGGTCTAAAATATTAGAAATGACAGTGACTGTCTCCATTTCACATATTCTCCCAACAACCCCCACTGATTGAATGCAAAGTAAACTTGGCTGTGGGATTTGTAACTTTGATCTTGTGGATCAAGAAAGACATTTGAAGATGATTTCCCACAAAAGAGTCTAGCTCTTGTTTACTTTTCCACTCTCTCATTGCCCAGGGTTGTAGTATTCTGGGGAGCAGTGTTTTTGATTAGCAGAATAACGGGGAGATTTGTTGCCATGGTGGCTCATGTCCATGAGCATGAGTCCTTTGAGGGACCTATGCCTATGAGAAGTCAGACAGTGTGTAATAGGAAATATGGGTTTTCCAACATTTCTAGACTAGTGACCAAAGCCCGGCAGGGTTTACGCCATGAAGGGGCAGAGAGTCCTGCTGAAAGTGACTTGTCTGAAAGGATTAATTCCTCTGAATATTCCCATAGCACCTGTCTGTGTGAAGGTCAAGATGAGTTCGCCATTGACACTCCAGATGCTGGCAAGAAGTAGTCTCCTCAAAAATGAAGCCTTGGCTATCTCTGCTCTGAATAAACTACCCATGGAGCTCTTCCCACCGCTATTCAAAGATGCCTTTAAGGGGAAACAAACCAAGATCCTAAGTGCTATGGTGGCAGCCTGGCCTTTCAGATGCCTTCCCTTGGGAGCCCTGATGAAGTTTCCTGACCTGGAGATCTTGAAGGCTGTGCTGGCTGGCCTTGATTTGCTGATTCAGCAGAAGGATCGACCTAGGTGAGTCAGAAAGTGTGACATGGAGGGGAAGAGTGTGGATGGAGAGAAGTGACTACAGAGTTCAGAATGTGGGTCGAGTTGAATCAGAGCTGTCTTAGAGAAGTGAATAAATGAAAAGAGACAGTGGTGCATGGAGCGCACTGCTAAGAGATGTAGTCAACACACAATGAGTCTACCTCGGCCTCTGTAGCCAGGCCCTAGAAAGGAAACTTTTGAGTCTTGGTTTCCAGGATGCACACAAGGGAAGTGGATGTGTGAGGTGAAAGCCGATTATACATTGGCAGTCCTGCCATTTGAATCCCCTTCTTGTTTGACCAACAGGAATTGCAAATTAGAGGTGCTTGATTTTCGGGATGCCCATCATAACTTCTGGAACGTGTGGGCTGGAACAGAGGATGGTGTCTGCTCTCCAGATGTCGTCGTAGAGACCCAACCAGTGGTGCACCATCCCGAAAGACAGGGAAAAGAGGTTGTGACTGTGATGATGAACCTTTCCCTCCATTCCAGACATCTCTGTGAATACCTGGAATGTTTCCACTGCTGGGCCCAGCAGAGAAAAGATGTGCTGCAGGTGATCTGTGAAAAGCTGGAGTTTGGGGCCCGCCCTGTCTATAACCCCCTAGAGCTGCTGGAGGTATTTGCGCCATGCAGTATAAGGGAACTGGAAGTGAATGCTCGCTGGGACCTGAGGACCCTTGCAAAGTTTGCCCCTGGCCTGGGCCAGATGAAAAACCTTCAGAAACTCCTTCTTCATGAAGTCTTCACACCCTTGCGTTGGTTGTGGAACCAAGAGATGAAACGAAGGTGTTTTCGACAGATCGTTTCTCAGTTCTCCCAACTCAACAAGCTCCAGCATCTCTGTTTGAATCGTGTCTTCCTCCTGAATGCAAGACTGGACCAAGTGCTCAGGTAAGGAAGGATAGAGAGCTTGTTTCACAGGCCAGAGAAGAGCCTTTCCGTGTTACATGAAACATCAGTGTACACCTGGGGCTTGCCAGCCACTGGTGACTACACACGGATATGACCTCTGAATGATTGCTCTAGTAGTCTTTCTGCTATTCTTGCCACCATCACCGAGAAACGGTCTTTGAAACCTGACCTACAGAGGGGAGGGTGTTTTAAGTCACATGTTGCCCCATGTCAGCACTGTCCTCAGAACTGTATGCACAGTTTACATCGCTCTCTGATTTTCCAAGGGACAGGGGCTCTCTGAGCACAGGTAGTGTCTAAGTCAATGGAAAATTACTGAGAGTGAAGTGATTAGGGTGGGTCAAAGGGAAGACCTCTCAGTAGTACAGAGGCTGTGCTAGGAGGTGGGACTCATGAGGACCAATGTTAGCACACACAGAGAAAGCTCTGAGTTGCCACCAGGTCTTCTTTCTTGGCTTCCTGCTGGCCCCATTTGTCATCTGATGAGGCTTTGAGTTTGACAGCGCAGGGGAACCAGGGTTGGGGACCTAAGCAGTCACATGATTTTGCCTGTGCTATTACTTCTCCATCTGAGAGCATTCTGGAATTGACCTCCACCAAGATCTCAGAACGACATTAGGACACACTAACCACTGCTCACTTGAAGTTGGTGCCCTTTGTCTACCACTATTAAACTTACTGAGATAATCTGCCTTGTCTTTCTGTAGGAACTTGGAGAGTCCCTTAGAGACCCTAGCAATCACTCGCTGCTCACTATCAGAATCAGACATGAGTTACCTGTCCCAGTGCCCAAGCGTCCATCGGCTCACACATCTGGACCTGAGTGGTGTCACCTTTTTAAATTTAAGTCATCCACTTCTGGGAAGACTGCTAGAGAGATTGACAGCTACCCTGCAGACATTAAAATTGAAGGGTTGTATGCTCATGGACTTCCAAATGGATGTCATCCTCCCTGCCCTGAGCCAGTGTTCCCAGCTGGTGGAGGTGAATTTGATGAAGAACTTCCTGTCTTTGACCAGCCTTAAGAAGCTGCTTCAGCACACTGCCCACCTGACACAGCTCACCTTGGAGATGTATCCTGCCCCTGGTGAAGTGTATGATGACTTTGGTGATGTCCTGCCAGACAGATTTGTCCAATGTTGTTCTGAGCTCTTGGACACTCTTAGAGCAATAAGACAGCCAAAGGAGGTCTACTTTGTGAGTAAGAAGTGTCTAGATTGCAGGCGATTCTGTGTCTATCACCAAGAGGCCTCCCTATGTTCATGTTGGGAATAAAGGATGAGAGATTACTGCTGGCCTGAGAAAGGAAATCAAGGACTCCAGTGACTCTTTAGAGAGACACAGAGCTTGTCTATTCAAGGTGTTTTGGATATACTTGGAGACAATGTCATACCAAGGAATCAGAGGGAGAGAGAGAGAGAGAAGCTTTGACATGGACAATCAGGGCCTGCTCATCTGCTCAGGGCCAACGGTGAAGACCCAACCTCAGATAGGAAAAGGGATTTGAGAACACTGTGTACTGACCCCACCACAGTCAGTGTGTGAGAGTTCAGATACACAGGGGGAGGGGATAAAGACAGAGCATAGTACAAAGAGCACCATGGACTGGATGAAATGTGTTCCATGTCTCTGCCTCCACCTTTTCTTTGCCTGACTTACATAAAGATTTGTAATATGTGCACATATATTTCCTTTTTGAAGAGTAACATTGACTGTAGAATGAACTGTTGTTGAGGGCACGGTCCTCTCCCTTTTCAACTGAGATCTGTCTTTCTGTGTTTATGAGAGGCATTTAAGCTGGATATTACTTGCCTCGCCCACCATCCTTAACGTTACAGTTTCCAATAAGCTCAATAAAAAATGCTTTTGCATGAGAGAGTGTGTTGCACACTTTTAATTTACTAAGGTTTTCCCTTGACAATCCCAGACTTATGCACTGTGCTCACTGTGTTTGCATACTCTTGTGTCTCTTTGTCTCTACACCTTCTGCGTCTTAGAACTTTCAGGCAGATGCTAACCTAACATGCCACACTCTTGGGATTTTTATACCTCAGCTTCATGTAATCTCATCATAAAGTCCGAGATAAACTCTTGGAATGATGGATGACTCAGCGAATGAGGGTGCTTCATAACTTCTCTGGGGACCAGTGTTTGATCTTAGCGGGCAGAAACACGTGGACCTCTTTCCGGATATCTGACATTCATTTCTGGTTTCTGGAAGCGCTTGCTGTTACCTCCATATACATACACACATACCACACACATGCCCTTCAAAAGACATTTTCTTAAAGATAAGTAAAGTTAAAGTATGGAAAAACACAAATGAATTTATAGTATTAAACAGGAAGCCAGTGTAGAGGTGGATATCCCCACAGGGTTTAACCCATCAAAGTATGAAAAAGATAATAGCAAGTAGACTGATGACGCCCATGTGGGAATCTCCATAGATTCCCACATAGACAGTTGCGGTAAACGGTCCCTATGTGTTTCTGCAGCCTGGCCTTGTCCTCCCTGCCTGCATCTTGATTCGAGTCGGCTCAGTGTTTACTTGTGGGTGTTTGCTTATGCTTCCATCAGGTACTAGATGAGGGCTCCATGGTGTTTGATAAATTAGTTGTTGATCTCATTATCAGGGAAGGGCATTTATGGTAGCCTTTGCTACAAATTTTTAACTGGGGTCATTCTCGTAGGTATTTGGACATTTCTTTAGGTTCAGTTTTCTCTTCAATCCTATAATGGCTCCCCTTTTTATGGTCTCTCTCTTTCTCTTTCTCTCTCTTTTCTCTCTTCTATTCCTCTGTTGGCTCAGTCTTCCTAATCCCACGTGGTTTCCCCTCCTCCCCTTCTATTTCTCCTAGTCCCCACCACACTAACGGCTCCCCAATCCCCTTGTGCTCTGGAGAATTTTTTGTTTCCACCTTCATTGAGGGACCTTATATGAATATCTTAGATCTTCCTTGTCTATCAGTTTCTCCGGTGTTGTCAATTATATGCTGGTGATCCTTTGCTCTATGTCTAAAATACATATGTGAGCAAGTACATAGCATGTCCTTCTTTTTGTGATTGTGTTACTTCATTCAGGATGGTTTCTTCAAGTTCCATCCTCTTGCCTGAGAATTTCAAGATTCCATTGTTTTTTTCTTTCCCCCCACAGAGTAGTATTCCATTGTGTAGAAGTGCCATCATATCTTCTTTATCCATTCTTCAGTTGAGGGGCATCTAGGTTGCATCCACGTTCTTGCTGTTACAAATAATGCACCACGAACACAGTTGAGCACATGTCTTTGTTGCATGGATGTGCATCCTTTGGGTATATGACTAAGAGAGGGATCAGCGGGTCCTGTGGTAGACTGATTCCCAATTTCCTGAGGAACCGCCACACTGACCTCCAAATTGGCTGTGTAAGTTTGCACTCTCAGCAGCAGAGAAGGAGTGTTCTCCTTTCTCCACATCCTCTCCTGCATAAGACGTCATTGGTGTTCCGAATTTTAGCCATTCTGGCAGGAATAAGATGGTATCTCAAAGTTCTTTTGATTTGCATTTCCCTGATAGTTAAGGATGTTGATCACTTCATTTCGTGTCTTTCGGCCATTTTGAATTCCTCCATTGAGAATACTTTTCATTTCTGTACCCCCGTTTTTTAATAGGGTTATTTGGTGTTTTGATGGCTATTTTCTGCCGTTTTTTTTTTTTTTTTGGTATATTTTGGAGATCAGCCCTGTGTCAGATGTAGGAGTGGTGAAAAACTTCCCAGTCTGTGGGCTGCCATTTGGTCTTGTCAACTGTGTCCTTTGCTTTATAGAAGCTTCTAAGTTTGAGGAGGTCCCATTTACTAATTGTCAATCTCAGTGTCTGGAATTAAGTTTCGAAGGGGTCTTCTATACCAATTTGTTCAAGGGTACCTCCCCACTTTCTCTTCTAAGAGGTTCAGTGTGGCAGGATTTATCACGATGTGTTTGATCCGTTTGACTTGAGGTTTGTGCATGGCGATAGACATGGTTCTATCTGCAGTTCTACACACCATCATCCAGTTGTGCCAGCATCATTTGTTGAAGATGATTTACTCCTACCATTGTACAGTTTTAACCGTTTTGTCAAAAATCAGGTGTTCGAAGGTGTGTGCGTTATTATCATGTTTTCTATTCAATTCCATTGGTCTACTGCTCTATTTCTTGGCGATACCAGGTCCCTTTCAGGAGGATTGCTCTTTAGTAGAGCTTAAAGTTGGGAATGGTGATGACCTCTGAACTTCCTTTATTGTACAGGATATTTTGCCTATCCTGGTTCTCTTGTTCTCCAATATAAAGTCCATTATTATTATCCTTTCAAGGTTCGTGAAGAATTGTGCTGGGATTTTAATGGGCATGGCACAGTATCTATGGATTGATTTCGACAAGATTGCCATTTTTACAATGTTCATCCTACCAAGAGCATGGGAGATCTTTCCATTTTCTGCTATCTTCTTGAATTTCTTTCTTTAAAGCCACAAAGTTCTTATTATTAGGTCATTTGCTTATTTGGTAAGCATTACCCAAAGGTATTCTATGTTGTATGTGGCTATTGTAAATGATGATGTTTCTCAGATCTCTTTCTCAGCCCCTTTGTTGTCTGAATAAAGTAGGATTACTCATCTTTTTGAGAATATCTTGTATCCTGCTAGTTTGCTGGAGGTGTTTGTAAGCCTCAGGTGTTCCCTGGTAGAAGATGGGTTTTTTTTTTTTTTGGTTTTTTGTTTTTGTTTTTTTGTTTTTTGTTTTCTGTTTTTTTTTTTTTTTTTTTTTTGGGTGGGGGTTCAATTTTGTAAACTATCATATCATCTGGAAATAGAGAAAGTTTGATTTCTTCATTTCCATTTTGTGTCTCCATGATCTACCTTTGTTTTCTTATTGCTTTAGCTAGTACTTCAAGTACAATATTGGAGATATGGAATGAGATGATAGCCTTGTCTTGTTCTTGATTTTAGAGAAATCCCCTTAAACTTCCCTCCATTCAATTTGATATTGTCTATTGGTCTATGAACAGTGCTCTTTTTATGTTTAGATATGTTCCTGTTACCCCTGATCGCTCCAAGGCCTTTTTCGTGAAAGGGTGTTGATTTTTGCTGAAGGCTTTTTCAGAATCTAAGGAGATTATCGGGTGGATATCTTTTTCAGTTTTTTTGTAAGGTGGATCACCTTGATAGATTTTAGAATGTTAAACAACCCCTGCATACCAGTGATGAAGCCTACTTGGTCATGGTGGGTGATTTCTGTGATGTATGCTTGGATTCGGTTTGCCAGTATTTTATTTTGTATTTTTGCATCAATATTCATTAGGGATATTGTTCTGTAGTTTTTATTCCTAGTTGTGTCTTTGTGTGGCCTGAATACCAAGGTGATTGTGGCCTCCAAAAAAAAAGTGTTTGGCAATGAACTTTCTGTTTCTATTATGTGGAACAATTTGGGGAGTACGAAATTTAGATCTTCCTTGATTTTCCAGTAGAATTCTGGACTGAAGCCATCTGGCCCTGGTCTTTTTTGTGTGTCTGTCTGTCTGTCAGTCTGTCTGTCTCTCTCTCTCTCTCTCTCTCTCTCTCTCTCTCTCTGTGTGTGTGTGTGTGTGTGTGTGTGTGTGTGTGTGGTGGAAGGCTTTTGATGACTGCTTCTACTTCGTTAGGGGTTTATAGGTCTATTTAAGTTGTTTGTCTGTTATTGATTTTATTTTGGTGATAATTTTCAAGAAATTTGTTCATTTCCTTTGCATTCTCAAGTTTTGTGGAGTACAGGTTTTCAAGGTATGACCTGAATATTGTCTGGAGCTCACAGAGTTCACACATTTAATCCCAGCCCTAGAGAGGTATAAAAGGTAGAAGCAGGGGATTGAGGAGTCAGTCTCAGAATTCTCCAGCCCCTCCAAGGAGAGGAAGGTGTCTGAAACTTGGTGAGAGTTTGTGGAGACAGGAATAGCGCTTTCTTCCTGACATAAAGGTAAGAGGTAGTGGCTTGGCTTTCTCTGGATCTGCTATGTATCTTGCTGCACTCAACATTATTGGCAGCACATGGGAGTTAGAGGAAGTCAGATCTCTGTGAGTTGTCGGGTAGCATAGCACGGTCTTAGAGCTAGTACCAGGAATGTAGGGTGTGACCACTGACAAACACTGTCTCAAAAAAATACAATTGATTTTGTAATTTTCAACACGATCAAACTCAGTTCAATCTCTGTCCTGAAAGTAGACGTAATTAACACGAACATGTCTTGTTTCGTTATTCTTCCACTAAGATTGGAAGGTTACTGAAGCCCTGGTTAGATTCCAGTGGTCATGGCAATGGTTACATGAAATGGAAATCTGATTAAAGACTATAAAACTAATTATTTAACAATACAGAGACAGATGCTTAGAGTTTGAGATGACTTGGAGAATGGGTTTTTACTGTTACCATAGACTCAGTTCAATCTGTTTCCTGATGGGAGATCCAATCAAACTGGTCACATACAAGCTATAGCACTAAGCTCAGGTAGGAGGATTAATGAGATTTCCATGTCAGCTCAGAATGAAAAAAGAGTTTAGATAGGGCTGAGCTTCATTGATCCAATGAATATGGAAATCTTACAACTGTCTACATGTCATCATGAGAGTAAATCCCAGAATTGAAAATTGGGGGAGAAGTTTTGTTTGCTTGTTTGTTTTGTTTTGTTAATTTTTTTTTTTTTTTTTCAAGACACGGTTTCTGTGTATTGCATTGCAGTCTGTACTGGAATTCAATCTGTAGAACAGGCTTCTCTTGAACTCACAGAGATCTGCCTGCCTCTGTGCCCCAAGTGCCGGGACTAAATGTGTGAGAAACCAATGCCTGTGCATGGACTAGTGTTAGAGTTAACCTGAGTCTTTGGTACAATCTGGTCTCCCCCCACACACACCTTTCCCACATCTGATTCTCTCAAGCCACAGCTGTGAAAGCTCAAGTATGATTGGGTGGGGATATGCTCAATTATCCAATCAGATGGCAGAATATGGCTGATGGTGGCGATTTGAATGGAAGGTGTAAGAGGATATGGGCATATAAGGGTCATCCTGGCCAGGTTAAACAGAGTTGTTTGGATCCTCAAGTCACTAACACAACTGCTGGGATTGGAACACCTCTTATGTGTGTGCTGATCAGGTTAGCCATTCAAGCCCTTCAGGACATACAACCTTACCAAGGATCTCCAGTCCCTCGGGCCATCTTAGTAACCTTGGATTTGTTATTATGTTTGGTTTTGCTATTTGAAGCTGAAAATCTCATTTAGCCCTGGTTAGCCTAGAACCCCACATGCAGCTTAGTGTTATGAGAGTATTATGAGATTTCCTGATTCAGCAGAAGGGTCGACCTAGGTGAGTCAGAAAGTGTGACATGGAGGGGAAGAGTGTGGATGGAGAGAAGTGACTACAGAGTTCAGAATGTGGGTCGAGTTGAATCAGAGCTGTCTTGGAGAAGTGAATAAATGAAAAGAGACAGTGGTGCATGGAGCACAGGTGCTAACCTGCTGCGCCCTTTAAGAGAATGATGAGGTTGCGATATTCAGGGGTTAAGACACACTGAGCAAGTACCGACCAACAACTCCAATCTGGCTTAAAAGGATTTAATTCAATGTGATTATGGACTTGTAAACTGAAGATGAAGAAAATTCTGTAGAAGCCCACAGATGGCCATGAATCTCAGCGAAGCATCAAGTTGACAAATTGTCAGTACTCAAACTCCTAAAGAGTGGTCTGGGGCTCATCTTGGCTGCAGGTCTAAAATATTAGAAATGACAGTGACTGTCTCCATTTCACATATTCTCCCAACAACCCCCACTGATTGAATGCAAAGTAAACTTGGCTGTGGGATTTGTAACTTTGATCTTGTGGATCAAGAAAGACATTTGAAGATGATTTCCCACAAAAGAGTCTAGCTCTTGTTTACTTTTCCACTCTCTCATTGCCCAGGGTTGTAGTATTCTGGGGAGCAGTGTTTTTGATTAGCAGAATAACGGGGAGATTTGTTGCCATGGTGGCTCATGTCCATGAGCATGAGTCCTTTGAGGGACCTATGCCTATGAGAAGTCAGACAGTGTGTAATAGGAAATATGGGTTTTCCAACATTTCTAGACTAGTGACCAAAGCCCGGCAGGGTTTACGCCATGAAGGGGCAGAGAGTCCTGCTGAAAGTGACTTGTCTGAAAGGATTAATTCCTCTGAATATTCCCATAGCACCTGTCTGTGTGAAGGTCAAGATGAGTTCGCCATTGACACTCCAGATGCTGGCAAGAAGTAGTCTCCTCAAAAATGAAGCCTTGGCTATCTCTGCTCTGAATAAACTACCCATGGAGCTCTTCCCACCGCTATTCAAAGATGCCTTTAAGGGGAAACAAACCAAGATCCTAAGTGCTATGGTGGCAGCCTGGCCTTTCAGATGCCTTCCCTTGGGAGCCCTGATGAAGTTTCCTGACCTGGAGATCTTGAAGGCTGTGCTGGCTGGCCTTGATTTGCTGATTCAGCAGAAGGATCGACCTAGGTGAGTCAGAAAGTGTGACATGGAGGGGAAGAGTGTGGATGGAGAGAAGTGACTACAGAGTTCAGAATGTGGGTCGAGTTGAATCAGAGCTGTCTTAGAGAAGTGAATAAATGAAAAGAGACAGTGGTGCATGGAGCGCACTGCTAAGAGATGTAGTCAACACACAATGAGTCTACCTCGGCCTCTGTAGCCAGGCCCTAGAAAGGAAACTTTTGAGTCTTGGTTTCCAGGATGCACACAAGGGAAGTGGATGTGTGAGGTGAAAGCCGATTATACATTGGCAGTCCTGCCATTTGAATCCCCTTCTTGTTTGACCAACAGGAATTGCAAATTAGAGGTGCTTGATTTTCGGGATGCCCATCATAACTTCTGGAACGTGTGGGCTGGAACAGAGGATGGTGTCTGCTCTCCAGATGTCGTCGTAGAGACCCAACCAGTGGTGCACCATCCCGAAAGACAGGGAAAAGAGGTTGTGACTGTGATGATGAACCTTTCCCTCCATTCCAGACATCTCTGTGAATACCTGGAATGTTTCCACTGCTGGGCCCAGCAGAGAAAAGATGTGCTGCAGGTGATCTGTGAAAAGCTGGAGTTTGGGGCCCGCCCTGTCTATAACCCCCTAGAGCTGCTGGAGGTATTTGCGCCATGCAGTATAAGGGAACTGGAAGTGAATGCTCGCTGGGACCTGAGGACCCTTGCAAAGTTTGCCCCTGGCCTGGGCCAGATGAAAAACCTTCAGAAACTCCTTCTTCATGAAGTCTTCACACCCTTGCGTTGGTTGTGGAACCAAGAGATGAAACGAAGGTGTTTTCGACAGATCGTTTCTCAGTTCTCCCAACTCAACAAGCTCCAGCATCTCTGTTTGAATCGTGTCTTCCTCCTGAATGCAAGACTGGACCAAGTGCTCAGGTAAGGAAGGATAGAGAGCTTGTTTCACAGGCCAGAGAAGAGCCTTTCCGTGTTACATGAAACATCAGTGTACACCTGGGGCTTGCCAGCCACTGGTGACTACACACGGATATGACCTCTGAATGATTGCTCTAGTAGTCTTTCTGCTATTCTTGCCACCATCACCGAGAAACGGTCTTTGAAACCTGACCTACAGAGGGGAGGGTGTTTTAAGTCACATGTTGCCCCATGTCAGCACTGTCCTCAGAACTGTATGCACAGTTTACATCGCTCTCTGATTTTCCAAGGGACAGGGGCTCTCTGAGCACAGGTAGTGTCTAAGTCAATGGAAAATTACTGAGAGTGAAGTGATTAGGGTGGGTCAAAGGGAAGACCTCTCAGTAGTACAGAGGCTGTGCTAGGAGGTGGGACTCATGAGGACCAATGTTAGCACACACAGAGAAGGCTCTGAGTTGCCACCAGGTCTTCTTTCTTGGCTTCCTGCTGGCCCCATTTGTCATCTGATGAGGCTTTGAGTTTGACAGCGCAGGGGAACCAGGGTTGGGGACCTAAGCAGTCACATGATTTTGCCTGTGCTATTACTTCTCCATCTGAGAGCATTCTGGAATTGACCTCCACCAAGATCTCAGAACGACATTAGGACACACTAACCACTGCTCACTTGAAGTTGGTGCCCTTTGTCTACCACTATTAAACTTACTGAGATAATCTGCCTTGTCTTTCTGTAGGAACTTGGAGAGTCCCTTAGAGACCCTAGCAATCACTCGCTGCTCACTATCAGAATCAGACATGAGTTACCTGTCCCAGTGCCCAAGCGTCCATCGGCTCACACATCTGGACCTGAGTGGTGTCACCTTTTTAAATTTAAGTCATCCACTTCTGGGAAGACTGCTAGAGAGATTGACAGCTACCCTGCAGACATTAAAATTGAAGGGTTGTATGCTCATGGACTTCCAAATGGATGTCATCCTCCCTGCCCTGAGCCAGTGTTCCCAGCTGGTGGAGGTGAATTTGATGAAGAACTTCCTGTCTTTGACCAGCCTTAAGAAGCTGCTTCAGCACACTGCCCACCTGACACAGCTCACCTTGGAGATGTATCCTGCCCCTGGTGAAGTGTATGATGACTTTGGTGATGTCCTGCCAGACAGATTTGTCCAATGTTGTTCTGAGCTCTTGGACACTCTTAGAGCAATAAGACAGCCAAAGGAGGTCTACTTTGTGAGTAAGAAGTGTCTAGATTGCAGGCGATTCTGTGTCTATCACCAAGAGGCCTCCCTATGTTCATGTTGGGAATAAAGGATGAGAGATTACTGCTGGCCTGAGAAAGGAAATCAAGGACTCCAGTGACTCTTTAGAGAGACACAGAGCTTGTCTATTCAAGGTGTTTTGGATATACTTGGAGACAATGTCATACCAAGGAATCAGAGGAGAGAGAGAGAGAGAAGCTTTGACATGGACAATCAGGGCCTGCTCATCTGCTCAGGGCCAACGGTGAAGACCCAACCTCAGATAGGAAAAGGGATTTGAGAACACTGTGTACTGACCCCACCACAGTCAGTGTGTGAGAGTTCAGATACACAGGGGAGGGGATAAAGACAGAGCATAGTACAAAGAGCACCATGGACTGGATGAAATGTGTTCCATGTCTCTGCCTCCACCTTTTCTTTGCCTGACTTACATAAAGATTTGTAATATGTGCACATATATTTCCTTTTTGAAGAGTAACATTGACTGTAGAATGAACTGTTGTTGAGGGCACGGTCCTCTCCCTTTTCAACTGAGATCTGTCTTTCTGTGTTTATGAGAGGCATTTAAGCTGGATATTACTTGCCTCGCCCACCATCCTTAACGTTACAGTTTCCAATAAGCTCAATAAAAAATGCTTTTGCATGAGAGAGTGTGTTGCACACTTTTAATTTACTAAGGTTTTCCCTTGACAATCCCAGACTTATGCACTGTGCTCACTGTGTTTGCATACTCTTGTGTCTCTTTGTCTCTACACCTTCTGCGTCTTAGAACTTTCAGGCAGATGCTAACCTAACATGCCACACTCTTGGGATTTTTATACCTCAGCTTCATGTAATCTCATCATAAAGTCCGAGATAAACTCTTGGAATGATGGATGACTCAGCGAATGAGGGTGCTTCATAACTTCTCTGGGGACCAGTGTTTGATCTTAGCGGGCAGAAACACGTGGACCTCTTTCCGGATATCTGACATTCATTTCTGGTTTCTGGAAGCGCTTGCTGTTACCTCCATATACATACACACATACCACACACATGCCCTTCAAAAGACATTTTCTTAAAGATAAGTAAAGTTAAAGTATGGAAAAACACAAATGAATTTATAGTATTAAACAGGAAGCCAGTGTAGAGGTGGATATCCCCACAGGGTTTAACCCATCAAAGTATGAAAAAGATAATAGCAAGTAGACTGATGACGCCCATGTGGGAATCTCCATAGATTCCCACATAGACAGTTGCGGTAAACGGTCCCTATGTGTTTCTGCAGCCTGGCCTTGTCCTCCCTGCCTGCATCTTGATTCGAGTCGGCTCAGTGTTTACTTGTGGGTGTTTGCTTATGCTTCCATCAGGTACTAGATGAGGGCTCCATGGTGTTTGATAAATTAGTTGTTGATCTCATTATCAGGGAAGGGCATTTATGGTAGCCTTTGCTACAAATTTTTAACTGGGGTCATTCTCGTAGGTATTTGGACATTTCTTTAGGTTCAGTTTTCTCTTCAATCCTATAATGGCTCCCCTTTTTATGGTCTCTCTCTTTCTCTTTCTCTCTCTTTTCTCTCTTCTATTCCTCTGTTGGCTCAGTCTTCCTAATCCCACGTGGTTTCCCCTCCTCCCCTTCTATTTCTCCTAGTCCCCACCACACTAACGGCTCCCCAATCCCCTTGTGCTCTGGAGAATTTTTTGTTTCCACCTTCATTGAGGGACCTTATATGAATATCTTAGATCTTCCTTGTCTATCAGTTTCTCCGGTGTTGTCAATTATATGCTGGTGATCCTTTGCTCTATGTCTAAAATACATATGTGAGCAAGTACATAGCATGTCCTTCTTTTTGTGATTGTGTTACTTCATTCAGGATGGTTTCTTCAAGTTCCATCCTCTTGCCTGAGAATTTCAAGATTCCATTGTTTTTTTCTTTCCCCCCACAGAGTAGTATTCCATTGTGTAGAAGTGCCATCATATCTTCTTTATCCATTCTTCAGTTGAGGGGCATCTAGGTTGCATCCACGTTCTTGCTGTTACAAATAATGCACCACGAACACAGTTGAGCACATGTCTTTGTTGCATGGATGTGCATCCTTTGGGTATATGACTAAGAGAGGGATCAGCGGGTCCTGTGGTAGACTGATTCCCAATTTCCTGAGGAACCGCCACACTGACCTCCAAATTGGCTGTGTAAGTTTGCACTCTCAGCAGCAGAGAAGGAGTGTTCTCCTTTCTCCACATCCTCTCCTGCATAAGACGTCATTGGTGTTCCGAATTTTAGCCATTCTGGCAGGAATAAGATGGTATCTCAAAGTTCTTTTGATTTGCATTTCCCTGATAGTTAAGGATGTTGATCACTTCATTTCGTGTCTTTCGGCCATTTTGAATTCCTCCATTGAGAATACTTTTCATTTCTGTACCCCCGTTTTTTAATAGGGTTATTTGGTGTTTTGATGGCTATTTTCTTGCTTTTTTTTTTTTTTTTTTTTTTTGGTATATTTTGGAGATCAGCCCTGTGTCAGATGTAGGAGTGGTGAAAAACTTCCCAGTCTGTGGGCTGCCATTTGGTCTTGTCAACTGTGTCCTTTGCTTTATAGAAGCTTCTAAGTTTGAGGAGGTCCCATTTACTAATTGTCAATCTCAGTGTCTGGAATTAAGTTTCGAAGGGGTCTTCTATACCAATTTGTTCAAGGGTACCTCCCCACTTTCTCTTCTAAGAGGTTCAGTGTGGCAGGATTTATCACGATGTGTTTGATCCGTTTGACTTGAGGTTTGTGCATGGCGATAGACATGGTTCTATCTGCAGTTCTACACACCATCATCCAGTTGTGCCAGCATCATTTGTTGAAGATGATTTACTCCTACCATTGTACAGTTTTAACCGTTTTGTCAAAAATCAGGTGTTCGAAGGTGTGTGCGTTATTATCATGTTTTCTATTCAATTCCATTGGTCTACTGCTCTATTTCTTGGCGATACCAGGTCCCTTTCAGGAGGATTGCTCTTTAGTAGAGCTTAAAGTTGGGAATGGTGATGACCTCTGAACTTCCTTTATTGTACAGGATATTTTGCCTATCCTGGTTCTCTTGTTCTCCAATATAAAGTCCATTATTATTATCCTTTCAAGGTTCGTGAAGAATTGTGCTGGGATTTTAATGGGCATGGCACAGTATCTATGGATTGATTTCGACAAGATTGCCATTTTTACAATGTTCATCCTACCAAGAGCATGGGAGATCTTTCCATTTTCTGCTATCTTCTTGAATTTCTTTCTTTAAAGCCACAAAGTTCTTATTATTAGGTCATTTGCTTATTTGGTAAGCATTACCCAAAGGTATTCTATGTTGTATGTGGCTATTGTAAATGATGATGTTTCTCAGATCTCTTTCTCAGCCCCTTTGTTGTCTGAATAAAGTAGGATTACTCATCTTTTTTGAGAATATCTTGTATCCTGCTAGTTTGCTGGAGGTGTTTGTAAGCCTCAGGTGTTCCCTGGTAGAAGATGGGTTTTTTTTGTTTGTTTGTTTTTTGTTTTTTTTGTTTTTTGTTTCTGTTTTTTTTTTTTTTTTTTTTTTGGGTGGGGGTTCAATTTTGTAAACTATCATATCATCTGGAAATAGAGAAAGTTTGATTTCTTCATTTCCATTTTGTGTCTCCATGATCTACCTTTGTTTTCTTATTGCTTTAGCTAGTACTTCAAGTACAATATTGGAGATATGGAATGAGATGATAGCCTTGTCTTGTTCTTGATTTTAGAGAAATCCCCTTAAACTTCCCTCCATTCAATTTGATATTGTCTATTGGTCTATGAACAGTGCTCTTTTTATGTTTAGATATGTTCCTGTTACCCCTGATCGCTCCAAGGCCTTTTTCGTGAAAGGGTGTTGATTTTTGCTGAAGGCTTTTTCAGAATCTAAGGAGATTATCGGGTGGATATCTTTTTCAGTTTTTTTGTAAGGTGGATCACCTTGATAGATTTTAGAATGTTAAACAACCCCTGCATACCAGTGATGAAGCCTACTTGGTCATGGTGGGTGATTTCTGTGATGTATGCTTGGATTCGGTTTGCCAGTATTTTATTTTGTATTTTTGCATCAATATTCATTAGGGATATTGTTCTGTAGTTTTTATTCCTAGTTGTGTCTTTGTGTGGCCTGAATACCAAGGTGATTGTGGCCTCCAAAAAAAAAGTGTTTGGCAATGAACTTTCTGTTTCTATTATGTGGAACAATTTGGGGAGTACGAAATTTAGATCTTCCTTGATTTTCCAGTAGAATTCTGGACTGAAGCCATCTGGCCCTGGTCTTTTTTGTGTGTCTGTCTGTCTGTCAGTCTGTCGTCTGTCTCTCTCTCTCTCTCTCTCTCTCTCTCTCTCTCTGTGTGTGTGTGTGTGTGTGTGTGTGTGTGTGTGTGGTGGAAGGCTTTTGATGACTGCTTCTACTTCGTTAGGGGTTTATAGGTCTATTTAAGTTGTTTGTCTGTTATTGATTTTATTTTGGTGATAATTTTCAAGAAATTTGTTCATTTCCTTTGCATTCTCAAGTTTTGTGGAGTACAGGTTTTCAAGGTATGACCTGAATATTGTCTGGAGCTCACAGAGTTCACACATTTAATCCCAGCCCTAGAGAGGTATAAAAGGTAGAAGCAGGGGATTGAGGAGTCAGTCTCAGAATTCTCCAGCCCCTCCAAGGAGAGGAAGGTGTCTGAAACTTGGTGAGAGTTTGTGGAGACAGGAATAGCGCTTTCTTCCTGACATAAAGGTAAGAGGTAGTGGCTTGGCTTTCTCTGGATCTGCTATGTATCTTGCTGCACTCAACATTATTGGCAGCACATGGGAGTTAGAGGAAGTCAGATCTCTGTGAGTTGTCGGGTAGCATAGCACGGTCTTAGAGCTAGTACCAGGAATGTAGGGTGTGACCACTGACAAACACTGTCTCAAAAAAATACAATTGATTTTGTAATTTTCAACACGATCAAACTCAGTTCAATCTCTGTCCTGAAAGTAGACGTAATTAACACGAACATGTCTTGTTTCGTTATTCTTCCACTAAGATTGGAAGGTTACTGAAGCCCTGGTTAGATTCCAGTGGTCATGGCAATGGTTACATGAAATGGAAATCTGATTAAAGACTATAAAACTAATTATTTAACAATACAGAGACAGATGCTTAGAGTTTGAGATGACTTGGAGAATGGGTTTTTACTGTTACCATAGACTCAGTTCAATCTGTTTCCTGATGGGAGATCCAATCAAACTGGTCACATACAAGCTATAGCACTAAGCTCAGGTAGGAGGATTAATGAGATTTCCATGTCAGCTCAGAATGAAAAAAGAGTTTAGATAGGGCTGAGCTTCATTGATCCAATGAATATGGAAATCTTACAACTGTCTACATGTCATCATGAGAGTAAATCCCAGAATTGAAAATTGGGGGAGAAGTTTTGTTTGCTTGTTTGTTTTGTTTTGTTAATTTTTTTTTTTTTTTTCAAGACACGGTTTCTGTGTATTGCATTGCAGTCTGTACTGGAATTCAATCTGTAGAACAGGCTTCTCTTGAACTCACAGAGATCTGCCTGCCTCTGTGCCCCAAGTGCCGGGACTAAATGTGTGAGAAACCAATGCCTGTGCATGGACTAGTGTTAGAGTTAACCTGAGTCTTTGGTACAATCTGGTCTCCCCCCACACACACCTTTCCCACATCTGATTCTCTCAAGCCACAGCTGTGAAAGCTCAAGTATGATTGGGTGGGGATATGCTCAATTATCCAATCAGATGGCAGAATATGGCTGATGGTGGCGATTTGAATGGAAGGTGTAAGAGGATATGGGCATATAAGGGTCATCCTGGCCAGGTTAAACAGAGTTGTTTGGATCCTCAAGTCACTAACACAACTGCTGGGATTGGAACACCTCTTATGTGTGTGCTGATCAGGTTAGCCATTCAAGCCCTTCAGGACATACAACCTTACCAAGGATCTCCAGTCCCTCGGGCCATCTTAGTAACCTTGGATTTGTTATTATGTTTGGTTTTGCTATTTGAAGCTGAAAATCTCATTTAGCCCTGGTTAGCCTAGAACCCCACATGCAGCTTAGTGTTATGAGAGTATTATGAGATTTCCTGATTCAGCAGAAGGGTCGACCTAGGTGAGTCAGAAAGTGTGACATGGAGGGGAAGAGTGTGGATGGAGAGAAGTGACTACAGAGTTCAGAATGTGGGTCGAGTTGAATCAGAGCTGTCTTGGAGAAGTGAATAAATGAAAAGAGACAGTGGTGCATGGAGCACAGGTGCTAACCTGCTGCGCCCTTTAAGAGAATGATGAGGTTGCGATATTCAGGGGTTAAGACACACTGAGCAAGTACCGACCAACAACTCCAATCTGGCTTAAAAGGATTTAATTCAATGTGATTATGGACTTGTAAACTGAAGATGAAGAAAATTCTGTAGAAGCCCACAGATGGCCATGAATCTCAGCGAAGCATCAAGTTGACAAATTGTCAGTACTCAAACTCCTAAAGAGTGGTCTGGGGCTCATCTTGGCTGCAGGTCTAAAATATTAGAAATGACAGTGACTGTCTCCATTTCACATATTCTCCCAACAACCCCCACTGATTGAATGCAAAGTAAACTTGGCTGTGGGATTTGTAACTTTGATCTTGTGGATCAAGAAAGACATTTGAAGATGATTTCCCACAAAAGAGTCTAGCTCTTGTTTACTTTTCCACTCTCTCATTGCCCAGGGTTGTAGTATTCTGGGGAGCAGTGTTTTTGATTAGCAGAATAACGGGGAGATTTGTTGCCATGGTGGCTCATGTCCATGAGCATGAGTCCTTTGAGGGACCTATGCCTATGAGAAGTCAGACAGTGTGTAATAGGAAATATGGGTTTTCCAACATTTCTAGACTAGTGACCAAAGCCCGGCAGGGTTTACGCCATGAAGGGGCAGAGAGTCCTGCTGAAAGTGACTTGTCTGAAAGGATTAATTCCTCTGAATATTCCCATAGCACCTGTCTGTGTGAAGGTCAAGATGAGTTCGCCATTGACACTCCAGATGCTGGCAAGAAGTAGTCTCCTCAAAAATGAAGCCTTGGCTATCTCTGCTCTGAATAAACTACCCATGGAGCTCTTCCCACCGCTATTCAAAGATGCCTTTAAGGGGAAACAAACCAAGATCCTAAGTGCTATGGTGGCAGCCTGGCCTTTCAGATGCCTTCCCTTGGGAGCCCTGATGAAGTTTCCTGACCTGGAGATCTTGAAGGCTGTGCTGGCTGGCCTTGATTTGCTGATTCAGCAGAAGGATCGACCTAGGTGAGTCAGAAAGTGTGACATGGAGGGGAAGAGTGTGGATGGAGAGAAGTGACTACAGAGTTCAGAATGTGGGTCGAGTTGAATCAGAGCTGTCTTAGAGAAGTGAATAAATGAAAAGAGACAGTGGTGCATGGAGCGCACTGCTAAGAGATGTAGTCAACACACAATGAGTCTACCTCGGCCTCTGTAGCCAGGCCCTAGAAAGGAAACTTTTGAGTCTTGGTTTCCAGGATGCACACAAGGGAAGTGGATGTGTGAGGTGAAAGCCGATTATACATTGGCAGTCCTGCCATTTGAATCCCCTTCTTGTTTGACCAACAGGAATTGCAAATTAGAGGTGCTTGATTTTCGGGATGCCCATCATAACTTCTGGAACGTGTGGGCTGGAACAGAGGATGGTGTCTGCTCTCCAGATGTCGTCGTAGAGACCCAACCAGTGGTGCACCATCCCGAAAGACAGGGAAAAGAGGTTGTGACTGTGATGATGAACCTTTCCCTCCATTCCAGACATCTCTGTGAATACCTGGAATGTTTCCACTGCTGGGCCCAGCAGAGAAAAGATGTGCTGCAGGTGATCTGTGAAAAGCTGGAGTTTGGGGCCCGCCCTGTCTATAACCCCCTAGAGCTGCTGGAGGTATTTGCGCCATGCAGTATAAGGGAACTGGAAGTGAATGCTCGCTGGGACCTGAGGACCCTTGCAAAGTTTGCCCCTGGCCTGGGCCAGATGAAAAACCTTCAGAAACTCCTTCTTCATGAAGTCTTCACACCCTTGCGTTGGTTGTGGAACCAAGAGATGAAACGAAGGTGTTTTCGACAGATCGTTTCTCAGTTCTCCCAACTCAACAAGCTCCAGCATCTCTGTTTGAATCGTGTCTTCCTCCTGAATGCAAGACTGGACCAAGTGCTCAGGTAAGGAAGGATAGAGAGCTTGTTTCACAGGCCAGAGAAGAGCCTTTCCGTGTTACATGAAACATCAGTGTACACCTGGGGCTTGCCAGCCACTGGTGACTACACACGGATATGACCTCTGAATGATTGCTCTAGTAGTCTTTCTGCTATTCTTGCCACCATCACCGAGAAACGGTCTTTGAAACCTGACCTACAGAGGGGAGGGTGTTTTAAGTCACATGTTGCCCCATGTCAGCACTGTCCTCAGAACTGTATGCACAGTTTACATCGCTCTCTGATTTTCCAAGGGACAGGGGCTCTCTGAGCACAGGTAGTGTCTAAGTCAATGGAAAATTACTGAGAGTGAAGTGATTAGGGTGGGTCAAAGGGAAGACCTCTCAGTAGTACAGAGGCTGTGCTAGGAGGTGGGACTCATGAGGACCAATGTTAGCACACACAGAGAAGGCTCTGAGTTGCCACCAGGTCTTCTTTCTTGGCTTCCTGCTGGCCCCATTTGTCATCTGATGAGGCTTTGAGTTTGACAGCGCAGGGGAACCAGGGTTGGGGACCTAAGCAGTCACATGATTTTGCCTGTGCTATTACTTCTCCATCTGAGAGCATTCTGGAATTGACCTCCACCAAGATCTCAGAACGACATTAGGACACACTAACCACTGCTCACTTGAAGTTGGTGCCCTTTGTCTACCACTATTAAACTTACTGAGATAATCTGCCTTGTCTTTCTGTAGGAACTTGGAGAGTCCCTTAGAGACCCTAGCAATCACTCGCTGCTCACTATCAGAATCAGACATGAGTTACCTGTCCCAGTGCCCAAGCGTCCATCGGCTCACACATCTGGACCTGAGTGGTGTCACCTTTTTAAATTTAAGTCATCCACTTCTGGGAAGACTGCTAGAGAGATTGACAGCTACCCTGCAGACATTAAAATTGAAGGGTTGTATGCTCATGGACTTCCAAATGGATGTCATCCTCCCTGCCCTGAGCCAGTGTTCCCAGCTGGTGGAGGTGAATTTGATGAAGAACTTCCTGTCTTTGACCAGCCTTAAGAAGCTGCTTCAGCACACTGCCCACCTGACACAGCTCACCTTGGAGATGTATCCTGCCCCTGGTGAAGTGTATGATGACTTTGGTGATGTCCTGCCAGACAGATTTGTCCAATGTTGTTCTGAGCTCTTGGACACTCTTAGAGCAATAAGACAGCCAAAGGAGGTCTACTTTGTGAGTAAGAAGTGTCTAGATTGCAGGCGATTCTGTGTCTATCACCAAGAGGCCTCCCTATGTTCATGTTGGGAATAAAGGATGAGAGATTACTGCTGGCCTGAGAAAGGAAATCAAGGACTCCAGTGACTCTTTAGAGAGACACAGAGCTTGTCTATTCAAGGTGTTTTGGATATACTTGGAGACAATGTCATACCAAGGAATCAGAGGAGAGAGAGAGAGAGAAGCTTTGACATGGACAATCAGGGCCTGCTCATCTGCTCAGGGCCAACGGTGAAGACCCAACCTCAGATAGGAAAAGGGATTTGAGAACACTGTGTACTGACCCCACCACAGTCAGTGTGTGAGAGTTCAGATACACAGGGGGAGGGGATAAAGACAGAGCATAGTACAAAGAGCACCATGGACTGGATGAAATGTGTTCCATGTCTCTGCCTCCACCTTTTCTTTGCCTGACTTACATAAAGATTTGTAATATGTGCACATATATTTCCTTTTTGAAGAGTAACATTGACTGTAGAATGAACTGTTGTTGAGGGCACGGTCCTCTCCCTTTTCAACTGAGATCTGTCTTTCTGTGTTTATGAGAGGCATTTAAGCTGGATATTACTTGCCTCGCCCACCATCCTTAACGTTACAGTTTCCAATAAGCTCAATAAAAAATGCTTTTGCATGAGAGAGTGTGTTGCACACTTTTAATTTACTAAGGTTTTCCCTTGACAATCCCAGACTTATGCACTGTGCTCACTGTGTTTGCATACTCTTGTGTCTCTTTGTCTCTACACCTTCTGCGTCTTAGAACTTTCAGGCAGATGCTAACCTAACATGCCACACTCTTGGGATTTTTATACCTCAGCTTCATGTAATCTCATCATAAAGTCCGAGATAAACTCTTGGAATGATGGATGACTCAGCGAATGAGGGTGCTTCATAACTTCTCTGGGGACCAGTGTTTGATCTTAGCGGGCAGAAACACGTGGACCTCTTTCCGGATATCTGACATTCATTTCTGGTTTCTGGAAGCGCTTGCTGTTACCTCCATATACATACACACATACCACACACATGCCCTTCAAAAGACATTTTCTTAAAGATAAGTAAAGTTAAAGTATGGAAAAACACAAATGAATTTATAGTATTAAACAGGAAGCCAGTGTAGAGGTGGATATCCCCACAGGGTTTAACCCATCAAAGTATGAAAAAGATAATAGCAAGTAGACTGATGACGCCCATGTGGGAATCTCCATAGATTCCCACATAGACAGTTGCGGTAAACGGTCCCTATGTGTTTCTGCAGCCTGGCCTTGTCCTCCCTGCCTGCATCTTGATTCGAGTCGGCTCAGTGTTTACTTGTGGGTGTTTGCTTATGCTTCCATCAGGTACTAGATGAGGGCTCCATGGTGTTTGATAAATTAGTTGTTGATCTCATTATCAGGGAAGGGCATTTATGGTAGCCTTTGCTACAAATTTTTAACTGGGGTCATTCTCGTAGGTATTTGGACATTTCTTTAGGTTCAGTTTTCTCTTCAATCCTATAATGGCTCCCCTTTTTATGGTCTCTCTCTTTCTCTTTCTCTCTCTTTTCTCTCTTCTATTCCTCTGTTGGCTCAGTCTTCCTAATCCCACGTGGTTTCCCCTCCTCCCCTTCTATTTCTCCTAGTCCCCACCACACTAACGGCTCCCCAATCCCCTTGTGCTCTGGAGAATTTTTTGTTTCCACCTTCATTGAGGGACCTTATATGAATATCTTAGATCTTCCTTGTCTATCAGTTTCTCCGGTGTTGTCAATTATATGCTGGTGATCCTTTGCTCTATGTCTAAAATACATATGTGAGCAAGTACATAGCATGTCCTTCTTTTTGTGATTGTGTTACTTCATTCAGGATGGTTTCTTCAAGTTCCATCCTCTTGCCTGAGAATTTCAAGATTCCATTGTTTTTTTCTTTCCCCCCACAGAGTAGTATTCCATTGTGTAGAAGTGCCATCATATCTTCTTTATCCATTCTTCAGTTGAGGGGCATCTAGGTTGCATCCACGTTCTTGCTGTTACAAATAATGCACCACGAACACAGTTGAGCACATGTCTTTGTTGCATGGATGTGCATCCTTTGGGTATATGACTAAGAGAGGGATCAGCGGGTCCTGTGGTAGACTGATTCCCAATTTCCTGAGGAACCGCCACACTGACCTCCAAATTGGCTGTGTAAGTTTGCACTCTCAGCAGCAGAGAAGGAGTGTTCTCCTTTCTCCACATCCTCTCCTGCATAAGACGTCATTGGTGTTCCGAATTTTAGCCATTCTGGCAGGAATAAGATGGTATCTCAAAGTTCTTTTGATTTGCATTTCCCTGATAGTTAAGGATGTTGATCACTTCATTTCGTGTCTTTCGGCCATTTTGAATTCCTCCATTGAGAATACTTTTCATTTCTGTACCCCCGTTTTTTAATAGGGTTATTTGGTGTTTTGATGGCTATTTTCTTTTTGTTTTTTTTTTTTTTTTTTTTGGTATATTTTGGAGATCAGCCCTGTGTCAGATGTAGGAGTGGTGAAAAACTTCCCAGTCTGTGGGCTGCCATTTGGTCTTGTCAACTGTGTCCTTTGCTTTATAGAAGCTTCTAAGTTTGAGGAGGTCCCATTTACTAATTGTCAATCTCAGTGTCTGGAATTAAGTTTCGAAGGGGTCTTCTATACCAATTTGTTCAAGGGTACCTCCCCACTTTCTCTTCTAAGAGGTTCAGTGTGGCAGGATTTATCACGATGTGTTTGATCCGTTTGACTTGAGGTTTGTGCATGGCGATAGACATGGTTCTATCTGCAGTTCTACACACCATCATCCAGTTGTGCCAGCATCATTTGTTGAAGATGATTTACTCCTACCATTGTACAGTTTTAACCGTTTTGTCAAAAATCAGGTGTTCGAAGGTGTGTGCGTTATTATCATGTTTTCTATTCAATTCCATTGGTCTACTGCTCTATTTCTTGGCGATACCAGGTCCCTTTCAGGAGGATTGCTCTTTAGTAGAGCTTAAAGTTGGGAATGGTGATGACCTCTGAACTTCCTTTATTGTACAGGATATTTTGCCTATCCTGGTTCTCTTGTTCTCCAATATAAAGTCCATTATTATTATCCTTTCAAGGTTCGTGAAGAATTGTGCTGGGATTTTAATGGGCATGGCACAGTATCTATGGATTGATTTCGACAAGATTGCCATTTTTACAATGTTCATCCTACCAAGAGCATGGGAGATCTTTCCATTTTCTGCTATCTTCTTGAATTTCTTTCTTTAAAGCCACAAAGTTCTTATTATTAGGTCATTTGCTTATTTGGTAAGCATTACCCAAAGGTATTCTATGTTGTATGTGGCTATTGTAAATGATGATGTTTCTCAGATCTCTTTCTCAGCCCCTTTGTTGTCTGAATAAAGTAGGATTACTCATCTTTTTTGAGAATATCTTGTATCCTGCTAGTTTGCTGGAGGTGTTTGTAAGCCTCAGGTGTTCCCTGGTAGAAGATGGGTTTTTTTTTTTTTTGTTTTTTGTTTTTTTGTTTTTTGTTTCTGTTTTGTTTTTTTTTTTTTTTTTTGGGTGGGGGTTCAATTTTGTAAACTATCATATCATCTGGAAATAGAGAAAGTTTGATTTCTTCATTTCCATTTTGTGTCTCCATGATCTACCTTTGTTTTCTTATTGCTTTAGCTAGTACTTCAAGTACAATATTGGAGATATGGAATGAGATGATAGCCTTGTCTTGTTCTTGATTTTAGAGAAATCCCCTTAAACTTCCCTCCATTCAATTTGATATTGTCTATTGGTCTATGAACAGTGCTCTTTTTATGTTTAGATATGTTCCTGTTACCCCTGATCGCTCCAAGGCCTTTTTCGTGAAAGGGTGTTGATTTTTGCTGAAGGCTTTTTCAGAATCTAAGGAGATTATCGGGTGGATATCTTTTTCAGTTTTTTTGTAAGGTGGATCACCTTGATAGATTTTAGAATGTTAAACAACCCCTGCATACCAGTGATGAAGCCTACTTGGTCATGGTGGGTGATTTCTGTGATGTATGCTTGGATTCGGTTTGCCAGTATTTTATTTTGTATTTTTGCATCAATATTCATTAGGGATATTGTTCTGTAGTTTTTATTCCTAGTTGTGTCTTTGTGTGGCCTGAATACCAAGGTGATTGTGGCCTCCAAAAAAAAAGTGTTTGGCAATGAACTTTCTGTTTCTATTATGTGGAACAATTTGGGGAGTACGAAATTTAGATCTTCCTTGATTTTCCAGTAGAATTCTGGACTGAAGCCATCTGGCCCTGGTCTTTTTTGTGTGTCTGTCTGTCTGTCAGTCTGTCTGTCTCTCTCTCTCTCTCTCTCTCTCTCTCTCTCTCTCTCTCTGTGTGTGTGTGTGTGTGTGTGTGTGTGTGTGTGTGGTGGAAGGCTTTTGATGACTGCTTCTACTTCGTTAGGGGTTTATAGGTCTATTTAAGTTGTTTGTCTGTTATTGATTTTATTTTGGTGATAATTTTCAAGAAATTTGTTCATTTCCTTTGCATTCTCAAGTTTTGTGGAGTACAGGTTTTCAAGGTATGACCTGAATATTGTCTGGAGCTCACAGAGTTCACACATTTAATCCCAGCCCTAGAGAGGTATAAAAGGTAGAAGCAGGGGATTGAGGAGTCAGTCTCAGAATTCTCCAGCCCCTCCAAGGAGAGGAAGGTGTCTGAAACTTGGTGAGAGTTTGTGGAGACAGGAATAGCGCTTTCTTCCTGACATAAAGGTAAGAGGTAGTGGCTTGGCTTTCTCTGGATCTGCTATGTATCTTGCTGCACTCAACATTATTGGCAGCACATGGGAGTTAGAGGAAGTCAGATCTCTGTGAGTTGTCGGGTAGCATAGCACGGTCTTAGAGCTAGTACCAGGAATGTAGGGTGTGACCACTGACAAACACTGTCTCAAAAAAATACAATTGATTTTGTAATTTTCAACACGATCAAACTCAGTTCAATCTCTGTCCTGAAAGTAGACGTAATTAACACGAACATGTCTTGTTTCGTTATTCTTCCACTAAGATTGGAAGGTTACTGAAGCCCTGGTTAGATTCCAGTGGTCATGGCAATGGTTACATGAAATGGAAATCTGATTAAAGACTATAAAACTAATTATTTAACAATACAGAGACAGATGCTTAGAGTTTGAGATGACTTGGAGAATGGGTTTTTACTGTTACCATAGACTCAGTTCAATCTGTTTCCTGATGGGAGATCCAATCAAACTGGTCACATACAAGCTATAGCACTAAGCTCAGGTAGGAGGATTAATGAGATTTCCATGTCAGCTCAGAATGAAAAAAGAGTTTAGATAGGGCTGAGCTTCATTGATCCAATGAATATGGAAATCTTACAACTGTCTACATGTCATCATGAGAGTAAATCCCAGAATTGAAAATTGGGGGAGAAGTTTTGTTTGCTTGTTTGTTTTGTTTTGTTAATTTTTTGTTTTTTTTTTTCAAGACACGGTTTCTGTGTATTGCATTGCAGTCTGTACTGGAATTCAATCTGTAGAACAGGCTTCTCTTGAACTCACAGAGATCTGCCTGCCTCTGTGCCCCAAGTGCCGGGACTAAATGTGTGAGAAACCAATGCCTGTGCATGGACTAGTGTTAGAGTTAACCTGAGTCTTTGGTACAATCTGGTCTCCCCCCACACACACCTTTCCCACATCTGATTCTCTCAAGCCACAGCTGTGAAAGCTCAAGTATGATTGGGTGGGGATATGCTCAATTATCCAATCAGATGGCAGAATATGGCTGATGGTGGCGATTTGAATGGAAGGTGTAAGAGGATATGGGCATATAAGGGTCATCCTGGCCAGGTTAAACAGAGTTGTTTGGATCCTCAAGTCACTAACACAACTGCTGGGATTGGAACACCTCTTATGTGTGTGCTGATCAGGTTAGCCATTCAAGCCCTTCAGGACATACAACCTTACCAAGGATCTCCAGTCCCTCGGGCCATCTTAGTAACCTTGGATTTGTTATTATGTTTGGTTTTGCTATTTGAAGCTGAAAATCTCATTTAGCCCTGGTTAGCCTAGAACCCCACATGCAGCTTAGTGTTATGAGAGTATTATGAGATTTGCTGATTCAGCAGAAGGGTCGACCTAGGTGAGTCAGAAAGTGTGACATGGAGGGGAAGAGTGTGGATGGAGAGAAGTGACTACAGAGTTCAGAATGTGGGTCGAGTTGAATCAGAGCTGTCTTGGAGAAGTGAATAAATGAAAAGAGACAGTGGTGCATGGAGCACAGGTGCTAACCTGCTGCGCCCTTTAAGAGAATGATGAGGTTGCGATATTCAGGGGTTAAGACACACTGAGCAAGTACCGACCAACAACTCCAATCTGGCTTAAAAGGATTTAATTCAATGTGATTATGGACTTGTTAACTGAAGATGAAGAAAATTCTGTAGAAGCCCACAGATGGCCATGAATCTCAGCGAAGCATCAAGTTGACAAATTGTCAGTACTCAAACTCCTAAAGAGTGGTCTGGGGCTCATCTTGGCTGCAGGTCTAAAATATTAGAAATGACAGTGACTGTCTCCATTTCACATATTCTCCCAACAACCCCCACTGATTGAATGCAAAGTAAACTTGGCTGTGGGATTTGTAACTTTGATCTTGTGGATCAAGAAAGACATTTGAAGATGATTTCCCACAAAAGAGTCTAGCTCTTGTTTACTTTTCCACTCTCTCATTGCCCAGGGTTGTAGTATTCTGGGGAGCAGTGTTTTTGATTAGCAGAATAACGGGGAGATTTGTTGCCATGGTGGCTCATGTCCATGAGCATGAGTCCTTTGAGGGACCTATGCCTATGAGAAGTCAGACAGTGTGTAATAGGAAATATGGGTTTTCCAACATTTCTAGACTAGTGACCAAAGCCCGGCAGGGTTTACGCCATGAAGGGGCAGAGAGTCCTGCTGAAAGTGACTTGTCTGAAAGGATTAATTCCTCTGAATATTCCCATAGCACCTGTCTGTGTGAAGGTCAAGATGAGTTCGCCATTGACACTCCAGATGCTGGCAAGAAGTAGTCTCCTCAAAAATGAAGCCTTGGCTATCTCTGCTCTGAATAAACTACCCATGGAGCTCTTCCCACCGCTATTCAAAGATGCCTTTAAGGGGAAACAAACCAAGATCCTAAGTGCTATGGTGGCAGCCTGGCCTTTCAGATGCCTTCCCTTGGGAGCCCTGATGAAGTTTCCTGACCTGGAGATCTTGAAGGCTGTGCTGGCTGGCCTTGATTTGCTGATTCAGCAGAAGGATCGACCTAGGTGAGTCAGAAAGTGTGACATGGAGGGGAAGAGTGTGGATGGAGAGAAGTGACTACAGAGTTCAGAATGTGGGTCGAGTTGAATCAGAGCTGTCTTAGAGAAGTGAATAAATGAAAAGAGACAGTGGTGCATGGAGCGCACTGCTAAGAGATGTAGTCAACACACAATGAGTCTACCTCGGCCTCTGTAGCCAGGCCCTAGAAAGGAAACTTTTGAGTCTTGGTTTCCAGGATGCACACAAGGGAAGTGGATGTGTGAGGTGAAAGCCGATTATACATTGGCAGTCCTGCCATTTGAATCCCCTTCTTGTTTGACCAACAGGAATTGCAAATTAGAGGTGCTTGATTTTCGGGATGCCCATCATAACTTCTGGAACGTGTGGGCTGGAACAGAGGATGGTGTCTGCTCTCCAGATGTCGTCGTAGAGACCCAACCAGTGGTGCACCATCCCGAAAGACAGGGAAAAGAGGTTGTGACTGTGATGATGAACCTTTCCCTCCATTCCAGACATCTCTGTGAATACCTGGAATGTTTCCACTGCTGGGCCCAGCAGAGAAAAGATGTGCTGCAGGTGATCTGTGAAAAGCTGGAGTTTGGGGCCCGCCCTGTCTATAACCCCCTAGAGCTGCTGGAGGTATTTGCGCCATGCAGTATAAGGGAACTGGAAGTGAATGCTCGCTGGGACCTGAGGACCCTTGCAAAGTTTGCCCCTGGCCTGGGCCAGATGAAAAACCTTCAGAAACTCCTTCTTCATGAAGTCTTCACACCCTTGCGTTGGTTGTGGAACCAAGAGATGAAACGAAGGTGTTTTCGACAGATCGTTTCTCAGTTCTCCCAACTCAACAAGCTCCAGCATCTCTGTTTGAATCGTGTCTTCCTCCTGAATGCAAGACTGGACCAAGTGCTCAGGTAAGGAAGGATAGAGAGCTTGTTTCACAGGCCAGAGAAGAGCCTTTCCGTGTTACATGAAACATCAGTGTACACCTGGGGCTTGCCAGCCACTGGTGACTACACACGGATATGACCTCTGAATGATTGCTCTAGTAGTCTTTCTGCTATTCTTGCCACCATCACCGAGAAACGGTCTTTGAAACCTGACCTACAGAGGGGAGGGTGTTTTAAGTCACATGTTGCCCCATGTCAGCACTGTCCTCAGAACTGTATGCACAGTTTACATCGCTCTCTGATTTTCCAAGGGACAGGGGCTCTCTGAGCACAGGTAGTGTCTAAGTCAATGGAAAATTACTGAGAGTGAAGTGATTAGGGTGGGTCAAAGGGAAGACCTCTCAGTAGTACAGAGGCTGTGCTAGGAGGTGGGACTCATGAGGACCAATGTTAGCACACACAGAGAAGGCTCTGAGTTGCCACCAGGTCTTCTTTCTTGGCTTCCTGCTGGCCCCATTTGTCATCTGATGAGGCTTTGAGTTTGACAGCGCAGGGGAACCAGGGTTGGGGACCTAAGCAGTCACATGATTTTGCCTGTGCTATTACTTCTCCATCTGAGAGCATTCTGGAATTGACCTCCACCAAGATCTCAGAACGACATTAGGACACACTAACCACTGCTCACTTGAAGTTGGTGCCCTTTGTCTACCACTATTAAACTTACTGAGATAATCTGCCTTGTCTTTCTGTAGGAACTTGGAGAGTCCCTTAGAGACCCTAGCAATCACTCGCTGCTCACTATCAGAATCAGACATGAGTTACCTGTCCCAGTGCCCAAGCGTCCATCGGCTCACACATCTGGACCTGAGTGGTGTCACCTTTTTAAATTTAAGTCATCCACTTCTGGGAAGACTGCTAGAGAGATTGACAGCTACCCTGCAGACATTAAAATTGAAGGGTTGTATGCTCATGGACTTCCAAATGGATGTCATCCTCCCTGCCCTGAGCCAGTGTTCCCAGCTGGTGGAGGTGAATTTGATGAAGAACTTCCTGTCTTTGACCAGCCTTAAGAAGCTGCTTCAGCACACTGCCCACCTGACACAGCTCACCTTGGAGATGTATCCTGCCCCTGGTGAAGTGTATGATGACTTTGGTGATGTCCTGCCAGACAGATTTGTCCAATGTTGTTCTGAGCTCTTGGACACTCTTAGAGCAATAAGACAGCCAAAGGAGGTCTACTTTGTGAGTAAGAAGTGTCTAGATTGCAGGCGATTCTGTGTCTATCACCAAGAGGCCTCCCTATGTTCATGTTGGGAATAAAGGATGAGAGATTACTGCTGGCCTGAGAAAGGAAATCAAGGACTCCAGTGACTCTTTAGAGAGACACAGAGCTTGTCTATTCAAGGTGTTTTGGATATACTTGGAGACAATGTCATACCAAGGAATCAGAGGAGAGAGAGAGAGAGAAGCTTTGACATGGACAATCAGGGCCTGCTCATCTGCTCAGGGCCAACGGTGAAGACCCAACCTCAGATAGGAAAAGGGATTTGAGAACACTGTGTACTGACCCCACCACAGTCAGTGTGTGAGAGTTCAGATACACAGGGGAGGGGATAAAGACAGAGCATAGTACAAAGAGCACCATGGACTGGATGAAATGTGTTCCATGTCTCTGCCTCCACCTTTTCTTTGCCTGACTTACATAAAGATTTGTAATATGTGCACATATATTTCCTTTTTGAAGAGTAACATTGACTGTAGAATGAACTGTTGTTGAGGGCACGGTCCTCTCCCTTTTCAACTGAGATCTGTCTTTCTGTGTTTATGAGAGGCATTTAAGCTGGATATTACTTGCCTCGCCCACCATCCTTAACGTTACAGTTTCCAATAAGCTCAATAAAAAATGCTTTTGCATGAGAGAGTGTGTTGCACACTTTTAATTTACTAAGGTTTTCCCTTGACAATCCCAGACTTATGCACTGTGCTCACTGTGTTTGCATACTCTTGTGTCTCTTTGTCTCTACACCTTCTGCGTCTTAGAACTTTCAGGCAGATGCTAACCTAACATGCCACACTCTTGGGATTTTTATACCTCAGCTTCATGTAATCTCATCATAAAGTCCGAGATAAACTCTTGGAATGATGGATGACTCAGCGAATGAGGGTGCTTCATAACTTCTCTGGGGACCAGTGTTTGATCTTAGCGGGCAGAAACACGTGGACCTCTTTCCGGATATCTGACATTCATTTCTGGTTTCTGGAAGCGCTTGCTGTTACCTCCATATACATACACACATACCACACACATGCCCTTCAAAAGACATTTTCTTAAAGATAAGTAAAGTTAAAGTATGGAAAAACACAAATGAATTTATAGTATTAAACAGGAAGCCAGTGTAGAGGTGGATATCCCCACAGGGTTTAACCCATCAAAGTATGAAAAAGATAATAGCAAGTAGACTGATGACGCCCATGTGGGAGTCTCCATAGATTCCCACATAGACAGTTGCGGTAAACGGTCCCTATGTGTTTCTGCAGCCTGGCCTTGTCCTCCCTGCCTGCATCTTGATTCGAGTCGGCTCAGTGTTTACTTGTGGGTGTTTGCTTATGCTTCCATCAGGTACTAGATGAGGGCTCCATGGTGTTTGATAAATTAGTTGTTGATCTCATTATCAGGGAAGGGCATTTATGGTAGCCTTTGCTACAAATTTTTAACTGGGGTCATTCTCGTAGGTATTTGGACATTTCTTTAGGTTCAGTTTTCTCTTCAATCCTATAATGGCTCCCCTTTTTATGGTCTCTCTCTTTCTCTTTCTCTCTCTTTTCTCTCTTCTATTCCTCTGTTGGCTCAGTCTTCCTAATCCCACGTGGTTTCCCCTCCTCCCCTTCTATTTCTCCTAGTCCCCACCACACTAACGGCTCCCCAATCCCCTTGTGCTCTGGAGAATTTTTTGTTTCCACCTTCATTGAGGGACCTTATATGAATATCTTAGATCTTCCTTGTCTATCAGTTTCTCTGGTGTTGTCAATTATATGCTGGTGATCCTTTGCTCTATGTCTAAAATACATATGTGAGCAAGTACATAGCATGTCCTTCTTTTTGTGATTGTGTTACTTCATTCAGGATGGTTTCTTCAAGTTCCATCCTCTTGCCTGAGAATTTCAAGATTCCATTGTTTTTTTCTTTCCCCCCACAGAGTAGTATTCCATTGTGTAGAAGTGCCATCATATCTTCTTTATCCATTCTTCAGTTGAGGGGCATCTAGGTTGCATCCACGTTCTTGCTGTTACAAATAATGCACCACGAACACAGTTGAGCACATGTCTTTGTTGCATGGATGTGCATCCTTTGGGTATATGACTAAGAGAGGGATCAGCGGGTCCTGTGGTAGACTGATTCCCAATTTCCTGAGGAACCGCCACACTGACCTCCAAATTGGCTGTGTAAGTTTGCACTCTCAGCAGCAGAGAAGGAGTGTTCTCCTTTCTCCACATCCTCTCCTGCATAAGACGTCATTGGTGTTCCGAATTTTAGCCATTCTGGCAGGAATAAGATGGTATCTCAAAGTTCTTTTGATTTGCATTTCCCTGATAGTTAAGGATGTTGATCACTTCATTTTGTGTCTTTCGGCCATTTTGAATTCCTCCATTGAGAATACTTTTCATTTCTGTACCCCCGTTTTTTAATAGGGTTATTTGGTGTTTTGATGGCTATTTTCTTGCTTTTTTTTTTTTTTTTTTGGTATATTTTGGAGATCAGCCCTGTGTCAGATGTAGGAGTGGTGAAAAACTTCCCAGTCTGTGGGCTGCCATTTGGTCTTGTCAACTGTGTCCTTTGCTTTATAGAAGCTTCTAAGTTTGAGGAGGTCCCATTTACTAATTGTCAATCTCAGTGTCTGGAATTAAGTTTCGAAGGGGTCTTCTATACCAATTTGTTCAAGGGTACCTCCCCACTTTCTCTTCTAAGAGGTTCAGTGTGGCAGGATTTATCACGATGTGTTTGATCCGTTTGACTTGAGGTTTGTGCATGGCGATAGACATGGTTCTATCTGCAGTTCTACACACCATCATCCAGTTGTGCCAGCATCATTTTTTGAAGATGATTTACTCCTACCATTGTATAGTTTTAACCGTTTTGTCAAAAATCAGGTGTTCGAAGGTGTGTGCGTTATTATCATGTTTTCTATTCAATTCCATTGGTCTACTGCTCTATTTCTTGGCGATACCAGGTCCCTTTCAGGAGGATTGCTCTTTAGTAGAGCTTAAAGTTGGGAATGGTGATGACCTCTGAACTTCCTTTATTGTACAGGATATTTTGCCTATCCTGGTTCTCTTGTTCTCCAATATAAAGTCCATTATTATTATCCTTTCAAGGTTCGTGAAGAATTGTGCTGGGATTTTAATGGGCATGGCACAGTATCTATGGATTGATTTCGACAAGATTGCCATTTTTACAATGTTCATCCTACCAAGAGCATGGGAGATCTTTCCATTTTCTGCTATCTTCTTGAATTTCTTTCTTTAAAGCCACAAAGTTCTTATTATTAGGTCATTTGCTTATTTGGTAAGCATTACCCAAAGGTATTCTATGTTGTATGTGGCTATTGTAAATGATGATGTTTCTCAGATCTCTTTCTCAGCCCCTTTGTTGTCTGAATAAAGTAGGATTACTCATCTTTTTTGAGAATATCCTGTATCCTGCTAGTTTGCTGGAGGTGTTTGTAAGCCTCAGGTGTTCCCTGGTAGAAGATGGGTTTTTTTTTTTTTGTTTTTTGTTTTTTTTGTTTTTTGTTTCTGTTTTTTTTTTTTTTTTTTGGGTGGGGGTTCAATTTTGTAAACTATCATATCATCTGGAAATAGAGAAAGTTTGATTTCTTCATTTCCATTTTGTGTCTCCATGATCTACCTTTGTTTTCTTATTGCTTTAGCTAGTACTTCAAGTACAATATTGGAGATATGGAATGAGATGATAGCCTTGTCTTGTTCTTGATTTTAGAGAAATCCCCTTAAACTTCCCTCCATTCAATTTGATATTGTCTATTGGTCTATGAACAGTGCTCTTTTTATGTTTAGATATGTTCCTGTTACCCCTGATCGCTCCAAGGCCTTTTTCGTGAAAGGGTGTTGATTTTTGCTGAAGGCTTTTTCAGAATCTAAGGAGATTATCGGGTGGATATCTTTTTCAGTTTTTTTGTAAGGTGGATCACCTTGATAGATTTTAGAATGTTAAACAACCCCTGCATACCAGTGATGAAGCCTACTTGGTCATGGTGGGTAATTTCTGTGATGTATGCTTGGATTCGGTTTGCCAGTATTTTATTTTGTATTTTTGCATCAATATTCATTAGGGATATTGTTCTGTAGTTTTTATTCCTAGTTGTGTCTTTGTGTGGCCTGAATACCAAGGTGATTGTGGCCTCCAAAAAAAAAAGTGTTTGGCAATGAACTTTCTGTTTCTATTATGTGGAACAATTTGGGGAGTACGAAATTTAGATCTTCCTTGATTTTCCAGTAGAATTCTGGACTGAAGCCATCTGGCCTTGGTCTTTTTTGTGTGTCTGTCTGTCTGTCAGTCTGTCTCTCTCTCTCTCTCTCTCTCTCTCTCTCTCTCTCTCTGTGTGTGTGTGTGTGTGTGTGTGTGTGTGTGTGTGTGTGGTGGAAGGCTTTTGATGACAGCTTCTACTTCGTTAGGGGTTTGTAGGTCTATTTAAGTTGTTTGTCTGTTATTGATTTTATTTTGGTGATAATTTTCAAGAAATTTGTTCATTTCCTTTGCATTCTCAAGTTTTGTGGAGTACAGGTTTTCAAGGTTTGACCTGAATATTGTCTGGAGCTCACAGAGTTCACACATTTAATCCCAGCCCTAGAGAGGTATAAAAGGTAGAAGCAGGGGATTGAGGAGTCAGTCTCAGAATTCTCCAGCCCCTCCAAGGAGAGGAAGGTGTCTGAAACTTGGTGAGAGTTTGTGGAGACAGGAATAGCGCTTTCTTCCTGACATAAAGGTAAGAGGTAGTGGCTTGGCTTTCTCTGGATCTGCTATGTATCTTGCTGCACTCAACATTATTGGCAGCACATGGGAGTTAGAGGAAGTCAGATCTCTGTGAGTTGTAGGGTAGCATAGCACGGTCTTAGAGCTAGTACCAGGAATGTAGGGTGTGACCACTGACAAACACTGTCTCAAAAAAAATACAATTGATTTTGTAATTTTCAACACGATCAAACTCAGTTCAATCTCTGTCTTGAAAGTAGACGTAATTAACACGAACATGTCTTGTTTCGTTATTCTTCCACTAAGATTGGAAGGTTACTGAAGCCCTGGTTAGATTCCAGTGGTCATGGCAATGGTTACATGAAATGGAAATCTGATTAAAGACTATAAAACTAATTATTTAACAATACAGAGACAGATGCTTAGAGTTTGAGATGACTTGGAGAATGGGTTTTTACTGTTACCATAGACTCAGTTCAATCTGTTTCCTGATGGGAGATCCAATCAAACTGGTCACATACAAGCTATAGCACTAAGCTCAGGTAGGAGGATTAATGAGATTTCCATGTCAGCTCAGAATGAAAAAAGAGTTTAGATAGGGCTGAGCTTCATTGATCCAATGAATATGGAAATCTTACAACTGTCTACATGTCATCATGAGAGTAAATCCCAGAATTGAAAATTGGGGGAGAAGTTTTGTTTGCTTGTTTGTTTTGTTTTGTTAATTTTTTGTTTTTTTTTTCAAGACACGGTTTCTGTGTATTGCATTGCAGTCTGTACTGGAATTCAATCTGTAGAACAGGCTTCTCTTGAACTCACAGAGATCTGCCTGCCTCTGTGCCCCAAGTGCCGGGACTAAATGTGTGAGAAACCAATGCCTGTGCATGGACTAGTGTTAGAGTTAACCTGAGTCTTTGGTACAATCTGGTCTCCCCCCACACACACCTTTCCCACATCTGATTCTCTCAAGCCACAGCTGTGAAAGCTCAAGTATGATTGGGTGGGGATATGCTCAATTATCCAATCAGATGGCAGAATATGGCTGATGGTGGCGATTTGAATGGAAGGTGTAAGAGGATATGGGCATATAAGGGTCATCCTGGCCAGGTTAAACAGAGTTGTTTGGATCCTCAAGTCACTAACACAACTGCTGGGATTGGAACACCTCTTATGTGTGTGCTGATCAGGTTAGCCATTCAAGCCCTTCAGGACATACAACCTTACCAAGGATCTCCAGTCCCTCGGGCCATCTTAGTAACCTTGGATTTGTTATTATGTTTGGTTTTGCTATTTGAAGCTGAAAATCTCATTTAGCCCTGGTTAGCCTAGAACCCCACATGCAGCTTAGTGTTATGAGAGTATTATGAGATTTCCTGATTCAGCAGAAGGGTCGACCTAGGTGAGTCAGAAAGTGTGACATGGAGGGGAAGAGTGTGGATGGAGAGAAGTGACTACAGAGTTCAGAATGTGGGTCGAGTTGAATCAGAGCTGTCTTGGAGAAGTGAATAAATGAAAAGAGACAGTGGTGCATGGAGCACAGGTGCTAACCTGCTGCGCCCTTTAAGAGAATGATGAGGTTGCGATATTCAGGGGTTAAGACACACTGAGCAAGTGCCGACCAACAACTCCAATCTGGCTTAAAAGGATTTAATTCAATGTGATTATGGACTTGTTAACTGAAGATGAAGAAAATTCTGTAGAAGCCCACAGATGGCCATGAATCTCAGCGAAGCATCAAGTTGACAAATTGTCAGTACTCAAACTCCTAAAGAGTGGTCTTGGGCTCATCTTGGCTCCAGGTCTAAAATATTAGAAATGACAGTGACTGTCTCCATTTCACATATTCTCCCAACATCCCCCACTGATTGAATGCAAAGTAAACTTGGCTGTGGGATTTGTAACTTTGATCTTGAGGATCAAGAAAGACATTTGAAGATGATTTCCCACAAAAGAGTCTAGCTCTTGTTTACTTTTCCACTCTCTCATTGCCCAGGGCTGTAGTATTCTGGGGAGCAGTGTTTTTGATTAGCAGAATAATGGGGAGATTTGTTGCCATGGTGGCTCATTTCCATGAGCATGAGGCCTTTGAAGGAACTATGGCTATGAAAAAGTCAGACAGTGTGTAATAGGAAATACGGATTTTCCAACATTTCTAGACTAGCGACCAAAGCCCGACAGGGTTTATGCCATGAAGGGACAAAGAGACCTTCTAAAATTGACTTGTCTGGAAGGGTTAATTCCTCTGAATATTACCATAGCACCTGTCTGTGTGAAGGTTAAGATGAGTTCGCCATTGACACTCCAGATGCTGGCAAGAAGTAGTCTGCTCAAAAATGAAGCCTTGGCTATCTCTGCTCTTAATAAGCTACCCATGGAGCTCTTCCCACCGCTATTCAAAGATGCCTTTAAAGGGAGACAAACAAAGATCCTGAGTGCTATGGTGGCAGCCTGGCCTTTTAGGTGCCTTCCCTTGGGAGACCTGATGAAGTTTCCTGACCTGGAGATCTTGAAGGCTGTGCTGGGTGACCTTGATTTGCTGATTCTGCAGAAGGATCAACCTAGGTGACTAAGAAAATGTGACATGGAGGGGAAGAGTGTGGATGGAGAGAAGTGACTACAGAGTTCAGAATGTGGGTCGAGTTGAATCAGAGCTGTCTTAGAGAAGTGAATAAATGAAAAGAGACAGTGGTGCATGGAGCGCACTGCTAAGAGATGTAGTCAACACACAATGAGTCTACCTCGGCCTCTGTAGCCAGGCCCTAGAAAGGAAACTTTTGAGTCTTGGTTTCTAGGATGCACTCAAGGGAAGTGGATGTGTGAGGTGAAAGCCGATTATACATTGGCAGTCCTGCCATTTGAAGCCCCTTCTTATTTGACCAACAGGAATTGCAAATTAGAGGTGCTTGATTTTCGGGATGCCCATCATAACTTCTGGAACGTGTATGCTTGAACATAGCATGGTGTCTGCTCTCCAGATGTCGTCAGAGAGACCCAAAGAGTGGTGCATCATCCCGAAAGTCAAGGAAAAGAGGTTGTGACTGTGATGATGAACCTTTCCCTCCATTCTAGCCATCTCTGTGAATACCTGGAGTGTTCCCACTGCGGGGCCCAGCAGAGAAATGTGCTGCAGGTGATGTGCCATCATATCTTCTTTATCCATTCCTCAGTTGATCAGCATCTAGGTTGAGTCCAGGTTCTTAGTATTACAAATAATACAGCCATGAACACAGCTGAGCACATGTCTTAGTTGCATGGATGTGGATTCTTCGGTTATATGACAAAGAGGGGGATCACCGGGTTGTTTGGTAGACTGATTCCCAATGTCCTGAGGAACTGCCACACTGACCTCCAACATGGCTGTGCAAGTTTGCACTCTGAACAGCAGAGCAAGAATGTTCCTCTTTCTACATATCCTCTCCTGCAATAAGTTATCATTGGTGTTCCTAATTTTAGCCATTCTAGCTGGAGTAAGATGGTATCTCAAAGTTCTCTTGATTTTCATTTCCCTGATAGCTAAGGATGTTGATCACTTTCTTTTGTGTCTTTCATCCTTTTTGAATTCCTCTTTTGAAAATCCTTTTCAGTTCTGTACCCCGTTTTTTAATAGGATTATTTGGTGTTTTGATGACTGTTTTCTTGCTTATTTTATAATATATATAAATTATAAATTATAAATATATATATATATATATATATATATATATATATATATATATATAATCTGTCAGATGTAGGATTGGTGAAAATATTTTCCCAGTCTGTGGGATGCCATTTGGTCTTGTCAACTGTGTCCTTTGCCTTCCATAATCTATCATTACATGGGTAATATATTGTTAGATGACTCTAAATTATAAATATTAGGAAAAATGTTTGAGAAAGTAAAGGAAGATTTACCTGGCTGGGGATTACAAATTGCACCTGAAAAAAAAATACAAAAAGGAGAGTCTATCAACTACTTAGGATATAAAATAGGTCTACAGAAAATTAGACCATAAAAAGTACATATCAGAAGAGATCACAACAAGACTCTTAATGATCTTCAAAATTTACTAAGAGAGATTTCTCAACTGCAAACCATTATTGGAGTACAAGGGCATGATTTGAAAAACCTGAAAATGGCCCTAAAAGTAGATAAGGACTTGAATAGTCCAAGAATACTATCAGCTAAAGCTGAGAAGGAATTAGAATGGGTAGAAAAGAGGATACTAGAAGCACATGTGGACAGTGTGAATCCAAACCTAGACTGTATTCTGGTTATATTACCATCTAGAGAATATCCTTCAGGGATTTTGTTGCAGAGAGAAGATATCATATTAGAATGGATATTCCTACCACATAAACAGAATAAAAAACTAAAAACATATATAGAAAAGATCTCTGACTTGATTATAAAAGATAAATTAAGACTTCATTAGCTAATAGGAAGGGACCCAGCAGAAATTATAGTACCTTTAACTAATGAGGAAATTTCCTCCTTATGGAAAGATAACGAATATTGGCAGAGAGATAGCAGTAATTTTTATAGGGAACGATTAGCAACAACTATCTCAAAACTGAGAGAATCAAATTCATAAAGAAAACTATGTGGATCCTTCCACGCATTGGACGAAAAACACCTATTTCTGGAGTTCATACATTCTACACTAATGCAAAAAATTGGGTAAGGCGGGATATAATAAATCAGGAAAAAATAGCAAAGTGGTTCAAAGCCCTTACAATTCTGTACAAAAGGCAGAATTGTATGCCATTCTCAGGTACTTATGGATTTTAAAGAACCTCTCAATATAGTTACTGACTCTCAATACGCAGAGAGTGTCGTTTTACACATTGAGACTGCAGAATTTATTCCTGACAATACAGAATTAACTTCCTTGTTTATACAGTTACAAGATAATATCAGAAAGAGGACTCATCCACGTGAACAGCAAAGGTTTAAAAAGGGATTTTTCTATCACTTGGGAACAAGCCAAGGAAATATTAAGGAAATGTCCTACTTGCTCATTCTATAACCAAACTTCTTTACCACCAGGCAGTAACCCTAAAGTTTTAAATAGGAATTAAATATGGCAAATGGATGTGTTTCATTTTGCAGAATTTGGAAAATTAAAATATGTACATCACACTATAGATACATTTTCAGGGTTTCAAAGGGCTACTGCTCTGAGCTCTGAAAAGGCTGATTCTGTTATCATACACCTATTAAAGGTAATGGACATTATGGGCATACCTGCACAAATAAAACCTGACAATGCTCCAGCATATGGCTCCAGCAATATGAAACAGTTTTTTGAGTATTATAACATAAAGCACAAAACTAGTATACCACACAATCCTACAGGACAAGCAGTGTTTGAGAGATCCAATCATACTTTAAAAGAAATGATCCATAAACAGGCAGGAGCAACCAAGTCACCCAAACATAGATTACATAATGCTTTATTAATATTAAACTTTCTTAATGTTGATTAAAAAGGAAAAACAGCTGCAGAAAGACACTGGACAATAGAAAAAACTTCTGAACTAAATCAGCCAGTGTACTTCAAGGATGTACTTACCTCATAATGGAAAGCAGGATATGTGTTACGTTGGGGTAGGTGTTTTGCATTTGTATCTACAGGAGAAGAAAAACTATGGATACCATCTAAGTTAATCAAGATCCGAGTTGAACAAGAGAAACATCTTAATAAAGAGAAATAACAAGTCATCCTACAAATTAGGTCCCATGAGGTGTGCGGAGGCCTCTCAAAGGTAGGAGAAGTGTTCTGTTCTTGTTCTCACAGGAAAACAGAGAAAACCTATCATCAAACAGCCAAAAGACACTGAATATGTAGGTACCTACAGAAGAGAAGACAGCTCTTCAGATATAAGGTGAAAAAATATTTAATTGTAGCAAACTATTTCTATACAGAAATCGATTTCTCTTTACTATCTAGTATTCCTGAAGTCCCAATTCATGTAAACAAATGCTGGCTTTGGAGTTGGATTTGGCTTTTCTTCTCTAAATTCAAGCATGTTGTTAAGATTAATTTCATGGTTTCTGCCTTAAATCAAGAAGCCAATTGGTGTAAGGCAGAAGAAAACAAAATCTAGGGACTCATTTCTCAGGCAATTTTCTATGTGAAATCCTAATTTTCTCACATATGTTTTAATGCTTATTGTTGTCTTTCCTTAAAACTTGAAAATTTTACTTTAATATTGATGTGTAACTTTTCCACAAGGAATAATAACGATTCCTAACAGCAGTCTTTGAACTCTCCGGAAAGAAGATGGGGCCCCACATCGTTTCCACTTGACTCAACCTGATGCATCTGAACTACAAACATCAACTTAAAACCGGTTTGAGACTGTTTTGCTCAAGAGAACTCATGACTAGCTAGCTGTAATGGTGCACCTTCTTATTACACCCTGGCCAGAGTTTCAAACAGAACTACAGTCAAGCATTTTCTGTCACACAGTGACTAGCTACATATGTCACAGCCATTTCTGTTGAGAATATCAGTTGCTAAAAATTTTCTTCCTACAGGATACATTGGAGCAATCATCGTCCCATTTTAGTTGGAAGTAACCTTAAGATAATGACGCCTCCTTTCCCTACCCTTGGAATTTTGGGATAATAGTCATTTTCTTTGGTTTGGTTTTAGTTATTTAGGGTTGGCTATGGAAGGTGATGCTTACACTCGGGTTTATCTTTTAGAGAGGAATAGGGAATGGTTGGGAAAGGTATGGTTTAGATGGGATATAGGTAGATTAGCCTATTTTCTAGTGAATTTGAGTAAGAATGAGATAGTATTTTACAGCTTACATTGTTATGTATTCTTATATGTGGTAAGCTATGTAAAATTAAGTTTATATTTTGTTATATTGTTTGAAATCTTTCCACTTACGATGTTTTATGCACATTATTTTTTACCATATTCTATGTATGTATACTTTTCTTGTATTCAAGACGTTTAATATATTGATACAATTTGGGATATTATCATGCTGCCCTTTATAGTTCTACCTCTTGTCTTGACATTTCTACTCTACCTCTATTTTAGGGATTTATATGTATGTATATGTATAGTTTTATTGTTTAAATATGTGTTCCTGCTTTACTCAGTAAAGTTTTAATCAGTTTTTTAGCTAAGTTCCTGAGTATTACAGATTATCTTCACTCATGTTTCCTGTACCTATGTGATTAGTCAGATATAGATGCTTAATCTTCAATCACTTCATAGACATGCAGAACATGGCATTTAAATGTTTTAATATTAGTACTCCATTGATATGAGACACTATTGCTCCTGACAGCACTGTGCACTTTCCCAAAAATATGTTGGACACTGTTGTTGCTCCTGCTGGAGTTCATTCTCAACTCAGCTAATGGTCTGTTGGGCAAAGAATTGCCCCCACCTTGACCAATGGTTTGGACATGCAGTCCTATGTGCTTGCAGGAGACAAATATAGAAGACTGCTGGACCTTGCCAAGTCAGGGTAAGACAGCCATTCTATCTCCCTGATATTGCTGTGGTCTGTCAAGTTCTCTTGGCCTCAGCCAAAACTGGGTGTACCAACGTTGCTGTGAGACCTAGGGTGACTGTCCAGTTGGCTTGCTATTTCTGTCCTTGCTGCACATTTTGGAAGTTGTCCACCCACACTTCCTGTGTACTGTAGTATCGTTATTTTCCTTCTCAGGTCTTGATGAAGTTGAAGATTAAACTATCACAACTATTATTCTCTCTTCCTAGTTATATATATTAGGTACTAGACTTACGTCTTCCAGCTTAGGACAACTCTATTGTAAACTCCGTTATGCCTTCACCCTAGGACTAGATATGTAGGGCCTTTTCTTCTCCATTTTCCTTTTCTTTTAGCACACTTGTTATTCACTGTTTTGTATATAGTTTTGTATTAGGCGTAAATCTTTTCCTTAGACTAAAAGGGGAATTGTAGTGAGATAGTCCTCCTGTGGCACTGACCACACCCATTGTGCAGTGCAGAAGTGTGCAAAAAATAAGAAGCGGTGAGTGCCTTCTCAGGTCCGCTTTGGTGGCAAAGATCTCCTTTGAAACAAGGAAGAAGCAAATGTCCCAAATCTGTGGTGAGTCCACCTGGTTAGGCAAGGGACCCTGCCCATTGGGGAATGTAGGGGAGGGGAGCAGTGTCTGCCACCTCAGTGAAACCCAGGTCCCCTGAAAATTCTAATCCTGCTTCTGACACCAGATATTGTGGTTAAATAAGGATCAGGATAAACTAATAGGCCGAATAGATGTTTATTCAGGGAGAAATAACTTACAACCTAGACAGATGAACACCAGGAAAATGCACTCGATGCTCACCTGTCCCAGTCACGCAAGCAAGAGGGCTTTTCCCGGCTCTCCAACCTCCTACAACAGGTCACTACTGCCCATGATTCCACCCCCCAATGGGCGAGGACAGTACCACAGAAGGACTATGTCACTACACTTCCCACATGCTAAAATTAGCATACCCTTCGATGGACTAACCTTACAGCCTCACTGATTTTCTCACAAAAACAAAGCAGGGCTCTTTTTCTTTCTTTCTTTCATTCTTCCTTATTTATTTATTTATTTATTTATTTATTGATTGATTGATTTATTTATTTATTGAGTTTGACATATTTACCAGTCTCTCAAGCTACAACATGCCTATAGTGATATAAACTTGGAAACAAAAGCAACATTATGCCATTCAAGTACATTGATGTGTATTTAAGCCTATTTTCTATGCTTCAATTTTCTCATTTCCAGAAAGGAAACAGTACCATTACAATAATCGCCTCTACCATAATCCTTTCCTATTTATTGAAAATAAAATAAACTTCTCTACATTCTCTTACCTTTAGAGCAGCTTGATCTCATGGTTTTCAGAGTTGTTTTGATTTGCATTTGGCTGATGACAAAGGATTTGAGCACTGTCTTATGTTTCTTTCAGTCATTTTTTATTCCTCAGGTCTGAATAGAGAATTATCAATTATCAATAACTCAATCATGAAATCACAGGAGACAATTAAAACCAACAAGGAGGATCCAGACTCCACTCTTCCTGGAGTAGAAAAAGCAAGACTCGAGTAATGAACTAATCAGATAGTTACATCGACTGTCACATTTGACTCACACAAGGTGGCACCAAACTTCAGGGTTCACAGATTATATATTGAAACAATGTAATAATTACATCTTTGAATATGAAAGCAGTTGAACTTTTTTATATCATCAATTCCTGGTCTGTCATACTAGAAGGATAAATTGTGCTGTCATCGCTGACTTTTAAAAATCCATGAGTTAATGATCAGATAATCAAACTGTCTTTCCTGATGAACTCTGCTGGCCTGACATCATCAACAGAGCCTGAATCGTTGTTGTGGTGGGCCATACCTGGCGTAGCAGTAGTAGCTAAAATAGTGATATCAGCTGACAAAGATGACTGCAACAGGGGCATCACAAGCAGAGCTGAAAGAGAGCATTCCTTTTGTGTTCCGGGTCGTCATCCTTTTGCCAGGTCTCGGTTATGGTGCCGATATCCTGGTGCCAATACTTCTTTTATTCGTAGATCACAACCAATGTGAAGATGTGGAGTAAGATCAGGGAGTCAAACACACAGACCATCAGGCCTGCCTTTGTGAAGTCCTTGTACTTCTAGGAGGGCACCCTGAAATCTTCTGAACTTAATTATCCAGCATCCCTATTACCCTGGGTGAAGCACAGATCATTCAGCAACTGCTTTGTCCATATCTACAACCTTCCAAACCTTGTCCCTGACAGATATTTGTACCCTAATCATAATTGATGATGTCATTGTCCATCGTTTAAATAATTTAAATAATTAAAAAGTAAGTAATAGCTAACGGTCACAATAAAGAGGTGATGTAGCATTTTACGGGCAAGTCAGAATGGACAGACGCCAGTCATAAAGGATGTCATCATCATCAATTGAGTCATTGAATCATAAAATGTGATGATATTGCACATTAACTCCACAAGAGGGAGCTTCACAAGTCTCTTCATGGAATGGAGGATTGTTGTTTACATAACTATACAAATATTTACATTATCTTGGGGATTAACACAGATTGTCAATTTAAATTCATTAATTACGTAATTAGATGATCTGTGGCACCAGATTCCAGGTGTCATGGACGATATAATCATTGTTTTATATAATTAAATAATCAAATACATGTAACATCATCCACTTCCCTAAGGTGGCTCCAAACCAGGCTCATGAACGATGTTGTCGTGATTAATTTAAATATTTTAACTACATAATTGATATTAAGATGGTCTATCATAATTGCCTTCTACATCGTGGAACCATAATCCATTGATCATGGATTATCTATAGTCCTATTGTAATAATTAAATTATGACAAGATCAGAGGATGAAATGTTCTGCTATACTCGACACGATTTTTTTCTCACTTGACTCCTACACTATTGTGTGAAAGTTCCCCGGACCATCCCTTATGTGATCACAGAGTATAGTAGTAAAATGAGTAAATGTGGAAATGTCATTGTGTATGCAGGGTTTTAGAAGATATCACATATATAATGTTGGACAGTTGCATCAAAACAGATGGACTACAATCCAATTATCCCTCAGTCTACTCTAACAAATGGATTACCGCCTTCCTGAAGGAAGTAAACAATGGAAAACTCAACTTTTGATGAATAATTGTGAGTCTTATTATCATTAATCCATAGTTTTACTTATTAGGAGAGAGAGAGCATTCATAACCAGACGTCTTTGAACTGTTTCTCCACAGATTATGTTCTCTGATATTAGGTAATCTTGAATTTGGTAACCAGTAAAAGCTGTAGGCAAACTTACAGAGACTTGGCTGTGACTTGGTGAGGTGAATCATATGCTGGGTTTAACATTTTAGGAGATAGTTGTCTTGGGAGATTGTAATGTGTCTTGATAATACTTGATCGAAGCTGCTCTGTGGTCTTTGGCCCATGATACCAGGATACAGAATGCAAGCAGGGTTGCCACACAATATTCATGAACCAACATTCTGTCACATTCTAGTGCACCTCCCACATGCTAAAATAGCATACCGACAGATGGACTAACCTTACAACCTCACTGATTTTCTCAAAATCCAAGCAGGACTCTTTTTCTGAGTTATACCTATTTACCAGTCTCTCAAGCTATATCATGACTATAGTGATTTAAGCATGAAAACGAAAGCATCATTAGGCAAATCAAGTACATTGATGAGTTTGAACCTATTTTCTATGCTTCAATTTTCTCATTTGCAGAATAGAAACAATGCTATTTATTGCATCTACCATAAAACTTTTCTATTTACTGAAAAAAAAAAAGACATAAATTCTCATTACTCTCATACTTTAAGAGCAGCTTGATCACATGGTTTATCATAGTTGTTTTGATTTGCATTTGGCTGATGACTAAGCCTGTTGAGCACTGTCTTAGGTTTCTTTCAGTTACTTTTGATTTCTCAATTGATAATTCTCTATTGAGACTTGTATCATATTTCTAATATGATTATGTAGAGTAATTTCGAGTTGGTGTTGTGTCAGTCTATCAGCCTGACAGAGGTCATTAGATAAGATTCTCTGATCCTGAGATTGTTAAATTATTCAATTTGTAAAATCGTTGTTGACTGTGTCCTTCATGGGTCAGTTTTGTCGCAAAGTCCCAGAAACTGATGATGCAGAAATAATACAGTTTTATTTAAAATATTGGTTAATCATTTGATCATTAAATATCTATTATTTCATAATTAGTAATCACCCAGTGTCCCTCATTCTCTGGGCACTGTTTCTGGGACCAATCTCTTTCTTTGTCAATCACACAGCAGCCAAAACCATAATGGATGACAAAATCATTAGTCACGTAATGAAATAAGGAAATAATTGAATAGTCCTGCATGCTTCACTTTCATAAGATGGAACCAAACTCCAGTGATTGTCAAAGAGGTAATATTTACATAATTAAATAATGCCACAGGATTAACTCCCATGGAAGAATGGCCAGAGTCGAGTCATGAAAGCAACATCTTTATCGATTTAAATAATTAATATGTAATGAAAAATAATTGATTAAAGACACGGTGGTGCATACTTAAATTCCACATGCAGAAGTCAGACCGTTCTCCTCCTGGAATATTGATTTACTCTAAAAACTTAAATTGATAATTAATTAGTTGGCACTTTATACTAACTCTGACAAGATGGCACCAAACTTGTGAACGTATGGCTGATGTAATGATCTATTTCAGTAGCTAAATATTCAAGTTATTATATTATGTTACATCATCAACTCCCAAAATCTGAATTTTAAGGGCCATCGCCTTATTTTAAATAAGTTAATTAAATAATGAATTATTATTATTTAAATTCCTAATTTGGCAGTTGAATAAGTAAGTGTAGTTTTAGATGTTGTGACGGTCTGGCATGACTGACTCCCATAAGGGAGGCTCAAAACTCCAGTGATCACTGAATAAATAATGAGAGATTTTCATAATTAAATGAACAAAAATGAAACGAGTGGATGGTGTTTTGTATGTGACTCCTATGAGATTGCTCAAAACTGAAGAGATCATTGAGTTTTTAATCCTAGATTTGAACAAAAAAAAGTAAATGAATAGTGAGATAATTTCTCATAATGCAACCCTAGAGAGATAACAAAATATCACCATTGATTTAAATAAATAAATAAATAAAATCACAGAAAACAATTAACACCAACAAGGTGGATCCAGACTCCACTCTTCCTGGAGTAGAAAAAGACAGATTTGAGAAATGAAATAATCAGATATTAAGATAGTCTGGTACAATGGAATGACACAAGGTGGTGCCAAACTTCAGGGTTCACAGTTTATATAATGAAACAATTGAAGAATTACATCTTTAAATATGTAAGTGGTTGAATTTTTTTTGTATCATCAATACCTGGGCAGACATGGCACACATGATATTGTACGCTACCATCGTGGATTTTTAAAATTCCATAAGTCAATAATCATATAATCATAATTCCTTTCCTGATGAACTCTGCTGGCCTGACATCATCACCAGAGCCTGAATCTCAGTTGTAGTGCGGCGGGACCTAACATCATGGGCCCATACCTAGTGTAGCAGTAATAGCTAAAATGTTGACATCAGCTCAAAAGATGGCTGCAGCAGGGGCATCACCGGCAGAGCTGACAGAGATCAGTTCTTTTGTGATCTGGGTCATCTTCATTTCTGCGAGGTCTTGGTGATGGAGCCAACCTCCTTGTGCCAGTATTTCTTCTCATTGTAGATTACAACCAATTTGGAGATGTGGAGGAAGAGCAGGGAGTCAAACACCCAGACAACTCTACCTGCCTTGGTGAAGTACTTGTACTTCTTGGGGGGTACCATGGAATGTTCTGGACCCAATCTTCCAGCATCCCTATTACTCTGGGTGAAGCATAGATCATGCAGAAACTTCTGTGAAAATGTCTACAACATTCCTATCCTCCTCTCTGACAGATATTTGCAACTTAATCAGAATCGATGATGTCACTGTCCATCGATTAAATAATTTAAATAATTAAAAAGTCAGTAATAGCTTATGGTCACATAAAAAGGTAATGTAGCATGTTACTGGCAAGTCAGAATGACCAGACACCAGTCATGAAGGATGTCATCATCATCAATTGAAACAATTAATCATAAAATGTGATGATATTGCATATGAGCTCCCCAAGAGGGAGCTTTACAAGACTCTTCATGGAATAGAGGATTATAGATTTACATAATTATACAAATCTTTACATTATCTTGGGTCTAAACAAGAACTGTCAGTTTAAATAATTTAATTATGTAATGAGATTATCTGTGGCACCATACTCCAGATGTCATGGATGATATAATCATTGTTTCACCTAACTAAATAATCAAATAAAGAGTTGATGTAACATCATCCACTTCATTAACATGGCTCCAAACCATGCTGTCCTGATTGATTTAAATATTTTACTTACATAATATGTAGATGATCTAAAAACTTTGACTCCCACTTCGTGGAACCATTATCCACTGATAATGGATTATCTATAGCCCTATTTTAATAATTAATTTATAACACGATCTGAGGATGAAATGCTCTGCCGCACTTGACACAATTTTCTTCTCTCTAGACTCACACACTATTGTGTGAAAGTCCCCAGTTCATCCCTTATGTGATCACAGAGTTTAGTAGTAAAATGTGTAAATGCGGACATGACATTGCATATGCAAGTTTTTAGAAGATATCAAATATTTAATGTTGGATGGCTTCCACAAAACTGATTGACTAGAATAAAATAATCTCTATGTCTTCTCTAACAAATGGATTGTCACCTTCCTCAAAGAAGTAAACAATGGAAAACTCACCTTTTGGTGAATAATTATGAGTCTTATTATCTTTTGTTCCATAGTTTTACTTCTTAGAAGAGAGAGCATTCATAAACAGAAGCCTTTGCACTGTTTCTCCACAGATTATGTTGTCTGATATTTAGGTTATCTTGAATGAGGTAACCATTAAAAGCTGTAGGCAAACTTCCAGAGATTTGGTTATGATTTGTTTAGGCGAATCACATGTTGTCTTTAAATTATAGGGGATAGTTATCTTGGGAGATTTGCAATGTCACATGAAAACAATTTCTAGTAGCTGCCCTCTGCTGCTTGGCCCATGATACCAGGATACAGAATGCAAGAAGGGTTGCCAGGCAACGTTTACAATCCAAACTTCTGTAACATTCTAGTGCCCCTCCCACATGCTAAAAGGAGCAAACCCACCGATGAACAAACCTTACATACTGACTGACTTTCTCACAAAAACAAAGCAGGGCTCTTTCTTTGGACTTCTACATATTTACCAGTCTCTCAAGCTACAACATGCCTATACTGACATAAGCATGAAAACGAAATTGTTGGTGGTGTGTCATGTTATCAGCCCGACAGAGTTCATTAGATGAGATTCCCTGATCAGGAGATTATTCAGTTATTCCATTTTTAAAACCGGTGGTCACTGTGTCCTTCATGGGTCAGTTCTGTTGCAACCTCTCAGAAACTGATGATGCGAAAGAGTACAGTTTTTTAAAATCATGTAATCATTCTATTGTTAAAAATCTACTACGACATAATCAGTAACCACTGTACAAGGCTGTCTCTCCCATTCTCTGGGCACTTCTTCTGGTACCGATGACCTGTGGTGTCAATCCCTCAGCAGCCAAATGACAGATGAAACCAGCATTACTTACACAATCAAATAAGTTAATAATTGGATAGTCCTCTATACTTAACTTTCCAAAAATAGAACCAAACTCCCATGATTGTCAAGGAAGTAGTGTTTAGATAATTAAATAATTCGATGTGATTAACTCCAATGGAGGAATGGCCAGACTCTAGTCAAAAGAACAACATCTTCATCGATTTAAATAATTAATATATAATGAAAAATGATTGCATAATGACATAGTGGTGCATACTTAAATCCCACATGGAGTAGTCAGACTGATCTCTTCCTGGAATAATGATGATTTTAAAAAATAAAATTGATACTTAATTAGTGGGACTTTTATACTAACAGTGACCAGATGGCACCAAAGACCTAAACCTATCGCAGATGTAAAGATATATTTACATAGCTAAATGATGAAGTAATGAGATGATATTACATCATCGACTCCAAAAACCTGACTCCAAAAGGGACTTATGGTCCATAACATTACCTGTATTTTTAATACGTAAATTAAATGATGAATTATTACTTAATTTCCTAGTTTAACAGTTAAAAAAGTAATTGTAGTATTAGATGATGTGATGTTCTGCTACAACGGTCTCCCCTAAGGAGGCTAAAAACTCAGGTGATCACTGAATACATAATGACAGATTTTCATAATTAAATGAATAAACATCAAACAAGTGGATGGTGTTTTATGCATGAAGCCTACATGATTGCTCAATATTGAAGACACATAGAATTCTTAATCATAGATTTGAACAAAAAATGAATGAATAAAGAGATAATTTCTCATAATTCACCCCTACAGAGATAACAAAATGATATCAACATTGATTTAAATAAAGAAAGGAAGGAAGAAAGAAAGAAAGAAAGAAAGGAAGAAAGAAAGACAGAAAGAAAGAAAGAAAAAACCACAAGATACAATTTAACACCAACAAGGTGAATCCAGACTCCACTCTTCCTGTAGTAGAAAAAGACAGATTTGAATAATGAAAAAATCTGATAGTTAGATCGTCTCTCACACTTAAGTCACCAAAAGGTGGCACCAAACTTCAGGGATCACAGTTTATATAAAGAAAAAATGTAATAATTACATCTTTAAATATGTAAGCCGTTGACCTTTTTTGCATCATCTATTCCTGGGCAGACTTGCAAGGTATAAAAGTGTATGCTGTCATCACGCATTTTTAAAATGCCATCAGTTAATCATCAGATAATCATACTGTCTTGACTAATGAATTCTGTTGGCCTAACATCATGACAAGTGCATGAATCTCTGTTGTGGTGTGGCAGGATGTGAGATAATGGGCCCAATCCTGGCATAGCAGTTGTAGCCACAATGTTGATAACAGCTGAAAAGATGGCTGTAGCTGGGGCATCACCAGCATAGCTGAGAGAGAGATGTTCTTCCGTGTTCTGAGTTGTCATCCTTTTGCCAGGAATCGGTGATGGTGCCGACCTCCTAGTGCCACTCCTTCTTCTCTTGTTAGATCACAGCCGATGTGAAGATGTGGAGGAAGAGCACGTAGTCAACACCCAGACCACCGTGCCGGCCTTGGTGAAGTCCTTGTACTTCTCGGTTGGCACGGTGCAACCTTCTGGACTCACACAACCAGCATCCCTCGTACTCAGGGAGATGCATAAATCATTCAGAAAGTGCTCTGCCCATGTCTACATCTTTCCTAAACTTGTCCCTGACAGATTTTTGCACCCTATCAGTAATCAGTGATGGCACTGTCTGTCTTTTACATAATTTAAAGAATTAAATAAATCAGTAATAGCTACCTATCACAATAAATAGGTGATGTAGCATTTTACTGGTAGGGGGAAGCATGGCCAGACTCTAGGCATGAAGGATGACATCATCATCAATTGAGTCAATGTATCATAAAATGTGAAGATATTGCACATTATCTCCACAAGAGGGAGCTTTACAGGTCTCTTCATGGAATGGAGGATTATTGTTTACATAACTATAAAAATATTTTCATTATCTTGGGGATTCACACAGATTGTCCATTTAAGTACATTAATTATGTAATTAGATGATCTGTGGCATCAGATTCCAGGTGTCATGGACGATATAATCATTGTTTTATATAATTAAATAATCAAGTAATGTGTTCATGTAACATTATCCACTACCCTAAGGTGGCTCCAAACCAGGTTCATGAACGATGCTGTCGTGATTAATTTAAATATTTTAACTACATAATTGACATTAAGATGGTCTATAATAATTACCTCCCACATCTCGTCACAACAATCCACTGATCATGGTTTATCTAATGTCCTACTTTAATAATCAAATAACAATATAATCAGAGGATGAAACGGTCTGCCTACTCCACACAATTAAGTCTCAGTTGACTTCCACATGTTCGTGGGAAACTCCTGGTTCGTCACTTATTTAATCGCAGAGTTGGGTAGTAACATGTTTAAATGCTGAACTGTCATTGTGTATGCAGGGATTTTAGAAGATATCACATATTTAATGTTGGGCGGCTGCCACAAAGAGATGGACTGAAATCCAACAATCCGTAAGACTACGCTAACAAATGTTTTATCAGCTTCCTGAAAGAAGTCAACAATGGCAAACTCTCCTTTTGATGAATAATTGTGAGTCTTATTTGTCTTTTGTTCCATAGTTTCACTTCTTAGGAGAGAGAGTATTCATAAACGGAACACTTTGTACTGTTTCTCCACAGACTATGTTGTCTGATGATTAGGTAATCTTGAATTTGGTAACCAGTAGAAGCTGTAGGCACACTTCCAGAGGTGTGGCTGTGACTTGTTTAGGCGAATCAAATGCTGTCATTAAAAGTTATAGGAGATAGTTATCTTGGGAGACTGTAATGTCCCATAATAACTCTTTCTCGAAGCTGCTCTCTTGTCCTTGGCCCATGATACCAGGAAACAGAATGCAAGCAGGGTTGCCAGGCAACATTTATGAACCAACATTCTGTCACATTCTAGTGCCCTTCCACGCATGCTAAAAGGAGTATACCCACCAATGAACTAACCTTACATCCTCACCGAGTTTCTCTCAAAAACAAAGAAGGGCTCTTTCTTTTTGAGTTCTACATATTTACCAGTCCCTCAAGCTACAACTTGCCTATAGTGACATAAGCATGAAAACGAAAGCATCATTGTGCCATTCGAGTACAATGATGAGTATTTTAAACCTGTTTTCTATGCTTCAATTTTCTAATTTCTACAATGGAAACAATACAATTAATCGCCTCTCCCATTATCCTTTTCTCTTTATTGGAATACAATAAAATACTCTTCATACTATTACCTTTAGAGGAGCTTGATCCCATTGTTTCTCAAAGTTGTTTAGATTTGCATTAGGCTGAAGATTAAGGATTTTGAGCATTGTCTTATGTTTCTTTCAGTCATTTTATATTCCTCAAATGACTGTTCTCTATTAAGTCCTGTACCCCGCTTTCTAATATGGTTATTTAGAGTGATTTATTGTTGGTGGTGTGTCATGTTATCAGCCCGACATAGTTCACGAGATGAGATTCCCTGATCAGGAGATTATAGAGTTATTTCATGTTTAAAATCGGTGGTCACTTTGTCCTTCATGGGTCAGTTCTGTTGCAACCTCTCAGAAACCGATGATGCGAAACAGTACAGTTTTTTTTTTTTTAAATCGTGTAATCATTCGATTGTTAAAAATCTACTATTACATAATCAATAATCACCATATAAGGCAGTTTCCCTCATTCTCTGAGCATTGCTTCTGGTACCTATCTCCTGCTGTGTCAATCCCACAGAAGCCAAATGACGGATGACACCATCATTATTTACGCAATCAAATGAGTTAATAATTTGATAGTCCTCCATACTTACGTTTCATAAGATGGAACCCAACTCCAGTGATTGTCAAGGAAGTAGTACTTATATAATTTTATAATGCCACATGATTAACTCCCGTGGAGGAATGGCATGACTACAGTCGAGAAGAACAACTTCTTCATCGATTTAAATAATTAAGATATAATGAAAAAGATTGAAAAATGACATGGTGGTGCATACTTAAATCCCACATGGAGTAGTTAGACTTATATCTTCCTGGAATAATGATGTTTTTAAAAAATTAAACTGATAACTACTTAGTGGGTCTTTTATATTAACACTGACAAGGATGGCACCAAAGTCCAAATCCTATCGCTGATGTAAAGATCTATTTACATAGCTAAATGGTAAAAGTAATATGAGAAGATGTTACATCATCAACTCTCAAAATCTGACTTCAAAAGGACATATGGTTCATAACATTGCTTGTGGCAGCCATTTTCAGTCTGTAAATGAAATGATGAATTATTATTTAATTTCCTAGTTTTAACAGTTAAAGAGGCAAAAGTGTACTATTAGATGACATGATGGTCTGTGTTTAACCCGGTCTCCCCTAAGGAGGCTCAAACCTCCAGTGATCACTGAGTACACATAATGACAGATTTCCATAATTAAATAGAATACACTTTAAAAAGTGGATGATGTTTTATCTGTGAAGCCTAAATGGTGCTAAATACTGAAGAGACGTTGAGCTTTAGTCATAGATTTGAACAAAAAATGAGTCGTTAAGAGACACTTTCCTGCATAATT
>NW_026125689.1:0-85313 GCF_943737965.1 Phodopus roborovskii
AGGATTTGGTGTATTTAATCCCAAGTGTAGGGATTTGGAGATAGAGCTACATGGCTGGACAGAAAGAGAAGATAAGGTGGAGGAGACAGAAGAGCATGCAGTGAGAGGATTTTTTTGTTAGAGCAGTCTGTTCGAGGGAATGAAGAGATGGCAGTCAATCTAAGGAGGCAGTGTGAGGACAGGACCATATCATTTGTCTGAGAATTGTTAGAGATAAGAAATCTACTGGCCTGATGCTCTGAATCTGTGATCCTTCAGTTTTTACCTCCACTCCTGATAGATTATTAAAGAGTTTTAATTATTAAGATCCATTAGAACTTGTGCTGGAAGTGATGTTCTCTCTGGGGAAGGATTTTTTCAAGTCAATAGAGCTAGACATTTTTAAATTATTAAAATATGTTAACTTTATTTTGTTTAAAATTTATACTATAATGCATTTCTTTTCTTAATTAAAAAAATTATATATATATATATATATATATATATATATATATATATATCAAACCCAGTTCCCTCTACCTCACTCCCTCCCTCCTTCTCCCCATCTCTCTCAACTTCCCAGGCCCCCGCCACTCTTCCCTCCCATCCAACCCCACTATACATGTAGAGTAATGCCTTCCATGGGGATTCATCTAAATTTTTCAAGTCATTTAAAGTAGGGATTAAAACTTTCCTGTCTTTAGGTTGATGAGTATCCTTCCCCATGGTGATTTTCCCCAAAAGTCCTTTTTTGCACCAGAGGCACTGGTTCCACTTAGTCCCTTAGACTTGCAGGCCTTTTTAGCTGAGACCCATGTTCAGGGGTTAAAAGTCAGTCCCATGCTGGATTCCCTGCGGGCATTCTGGGGCACCATTAGCTCCTTCTGTTCAGATCAGCTGTGTGCTCATGTGTTTCTACAGCGTGGTCTTGTCCTCATTGTCTGCATGTAGATTCCAGTTAGGTCATAGTTTATTTGTGCATTTATGCTTTTGTTTCAATCAGCTACTGATGAGGGCCCCATGATGGTGAATAAGTTAGTTCCTGATCCCCAGCCATTGTGTGGGAAGGAGTTATGGTGTAGCCCTTATACTATTGCTCAAATCATAGTTGAAATCTGACTTGTAGGCCTTTGCATTTCTCAGTTGTATTTCCTCTTTAAACCTATAATGGCTCCCTTTATGGTTTTTTCTCTCTGTCTGTCTCTCTCTGTCCCTTTCTCTCTTCTTCTTCTTTCTCTTCTCATCTCTTCTCTTCTCAAGTCTATCTTCCCTATATGAATCTTCCTAGTCCCATGCACTTTGCTCCTCCTCCCCTTCTCCTTCTGCTAGTTCCCTTCCACTCACTCCCCCATCTATACCCACACCCATATGCTGCAGGGGCCATTTTCCTTCTTACCCTCTGCAAGTGATCTTTATAAGTGAATTTCTACATACCTCCCTTGTATCCTAGTTTTTTCTGGCAGTTTGATTTGTTGGCTGGTGATCTTTGCTCTATGTCTGGGGTCCAATGAGCAAGTACATATCATGCTTCTTTTGTAGATTGGGTTACCTCTATTCAGATTGGTTTTTCCAAGTCTAATCCACTTTTCTATTTATTTCAAATTCATTGTTTTTTTCCCTGTGAATAGTAATCCATTTATATAAATGTGCTACATCTTCTTTATCCATTCTTCTGGGGGGCATTTGGTTGGTTTCCCAAGTCCTTCCTGTTACAAAGAAAGTAGTTACGAACATAGTTGAGTACATGTCTTGCTGTATGGATGTGGATCACTTGGGTATATGCCTAAGAGATTACCATGTCCCGTGGTAGACTGATTCCCATTTTCCTGAGGAATTGCTGATCTCCAAAATGGCTGCATGAGTTTGAACTTCCACCTGCAGTGGAGGAGTGTCTCTTCCCACATCCTCTTCAGCATAAGTTGTCATAGGTGTTTCTAATTTTAGCCTTTCTGGCAGGAGTAAGATGGTATCTCAAAGTTGTTTTAATTTGCCTTGATAGCGGCAAGGATGTGAACACTTTCTTAAAAAGTCTTTTCAGCCTTTTCAAATTTCCCTCTATTGAGACTTGTCTATTCAGTTCCCATACCCCATTTTTAATGGGGTTATTTGGCGTATTGTTGACTAATTGCTTTAGTTCTTTGTACGTTTTTGGGATCAGCTCTCTGTCAACAGGAGGATTGACTAAGATCTCTTCTCAGTCTGCAGATTGCTTTCAGTCTTGTCAACTGTGTTGTTTGCTCTTACAAGTCTTTAAATTTGAAGAGTGTCCCACTTATTGTCGATCCTGTGTGTCTGTCCCACTGGAGCTACACATTCCAAGATGTGGTCTGATTGTACCAATTTGTTCAAGAATACCTCCTATTTCCTTTTCTAAGAGTTTCAGTGTGGTTGCTTTCTTTATGTTGGAGGCCCCTTGATCCATTTGACTTGAGTTTTTGTATGGTGATCTAATTTTTTTCTACACAACATAATTCAGTTTTTGCAGCATCATTTGTTGAAGACGCTTTATCCTCATTGTATACCTTTGCTTTTGTCAAAAATCAGGTGTTCATAGATATGTGGATTAATATCAGGATTTAATATTTGATTATATTTTGCTACTTGTCATATTTGTGCAATACCAGGCTGTTTTCAGGACTACAGCTCTGTAGTAGAGCATAAAGGGAATAGTGATGCCTCCTGATATTCCCTTAATATAGAGGGTTGTATTGGCTATCTTGTTTCTTTTGTTTTTCAATATGAAGTTGATTATTATCTTTCAAGGTCAGTGAATATTTGTGCTTGGATTTTTAATTGGGATTGCATTGAATCTGCAGATTGCTGTTGACAAGATTGCAATTTTTACTATGTTTATTCTAGCTATTCAAGAGCATGAAAAATCTTTCCCTTTTCTGGAATCTTCTTTAATTTCTGATTTAAAGACACAATGTTCTTATATAGGTCTTTCACTTGTTTGGTAAGTGTTACTCCAAAATACTTTATGTTTTTGTGGCTATTGTAAGTGTGACGTTTCTCTGATTTCTTTCACTGTCCTTTTGTTATCTGAATAAAGTAGGGCTACAGATTTTTTTTAATTTATCTTGTATCCTGATATTTTGCTCAATGTGTTTTTCAGCTGTATGAGTACCCTGTTAGAGTTTTTTCGGTTGCTTATGTAAACTATCATATCATCTGAAAATAGAGAAAATCTGAGTTCTTCCTTTCCAATATTTGTCCCTTGATCACCTTTTGTTGTCTTATTTCTTTAGCTAGCACTTCATGTGCAATAATGCAGAGATATGGAGTGGGATGCAGCCTTGTGTTGTTCCTGATTTTAGAGGAATTGCCTTAAGGTTCTCTACATTCAGTTTGGTCTGGTCTCTTGGTTTACTGTATATTATTTTTATTGTGTTTACATAAGTTCCTGTTATCGCTGATCTCTTCAAGACCTTTAATATGAAAGATGTTGAATTTTGTCAAAGGATTTCTGCACCTAGGTAGATGATCATGTGATTTTTTTATTTTCAGTTTGTTTATATTTTGGATCACTTTGATAGATATTCATATGTGAAACCATCATTGAAACCCAGGGATGGAGCCTACTTGGTCACAGTGGATGATTTCTTTGATGTATTCTTGAATTCGGTTTGCCAGTAATTTATTGAGTACTTTTTAATTAATGTTCATGAGGGATATTGATCTGTAATTTTCTTTTCTTAGTTGTGCATTTGTGTGGATGGGTACCAAGATGAATGTAGCCTCATAAAAAGAGTTTGGTAATGAATGTTCTGTTTATATTGCGTGTAACAATTTCAGGAGTATTGGTATTAGCTCTTCCTTGAAATTCTGCTAGAATTATTCACTGAAGCCATCTGGTCCTGGGCTTTATTTGGTTGAATGTCTTTTCATGATTGCTTCTCTTTTGTTAAGTGTTATATGTCTGTTTAAGTAGCTTGTCTGTTCTTGATTTAATTTTGGTAAGTAATAGTTATCCAGAAATTTATTCATAGCCTTTGAATTTTCAAATTTTGTTGAGTACAGGTTTTCAAAGTATGACCTAAAAAATTGTCTGGATTGTCTCAGTGTCTGTTGTTATGTACACCTTTTCATTTCTGATTTTGTTTATTTCCATGTTCTCTCTATGCTTTTGGTTAGTTTGGATAAAGGTTTGTGAATCTTGCTAATTTTCTCCAAAATTCAACCCTTTGTTGTACTGATTTTTTTGTATTATTTTCCTGTTTTCTTCGTTATTGTTTATAAGCCCAAAAACTGAATATGGGCCCTAATCCTGAGGGGTGATTTTGCTTCTTTTGTTCTAAGGCTTTCGGTTGTGCTGTTAATTCTCTAATGTGACTATCCTCCGTTTTCTTCATATGGGCACTTAATGCAATTTTGTGCTCTGATATTCATTGAATTTGAAGACATTCTTAATTTAATTATTTCTTCTTTGATTCAGGTATGCTGCATTTGCGGTTTTTCTGTTTCTATGGTTTTGTAGAGATTCTGCGATTTGTGTTGTTGTTGACTTCCCAATTTTAAAGCATGGTGGTCTGATAAGTTACAAGGGACTATTCCAATTTTTTTGTATCTCTTGAGGAATTTTATGTCTCCAAGTATGTGGTCAGTTTCAGAAAATGTTCCATGTGGAGAAGAGAAGAAGTTATATTCTTTTTGTTTGGATGGAAGGTTCTAAATGTGTCTGTTAAATCCAATTGAGACATAACTTCTGTTAGTTTTTTTTTTGTTTCTTTATAAAGTTTCTGAGGTGGTCCTGTCTAGTGTTGTGAGTCGGGTGTTGAAGTCTCCCCACTATAGGTGTGTGATGTTTTATGTGTGGTTTGAGTTTTAGTAGTATTTCTTTTACAAATGTGGGTGCTTTTGTATTTGGGGGCATAGAGGTTCAGAATTGAGGATTTGTGGTGAGTATTTCTCCTGTGATAAATACAAAATGACTGTTTCCATTACTTTTGATTGATTTTGCTTTGAAGTCTAAATTGCTGGATATTAGGAGAGACAGACCTGTTTGCTTTTGGGTCTATTTTATTGGAAGATGTTTTCTCAGCCCTTTACCCCTGAGTAATGACTATCTTTAAGCTTAGATGTGTTTCTTGTATGCAGAAGAAGGACAGATTCTGTTTCCATATTCATTCTGATAGGCCTGTGTCTTTTTATAGGCAAGTTAAAACCATTAATGTTGAGGGAAAATAAGGATCATTGATGGTTAATTTTTGTTTGTTTATGATTTGTTGTTGGCAGTGGTTTTGTGTGTATATTTGCCATGATTAACCCTTGGGTTCTGTTGAAGTGAGATTTATTTTCTGTTTTGTTTTTTGTTTTTTGTTTGTTTGTTTGTTTGTTTGTTTGTTTTTTAGCTGAGGACAGGCCACAGGTGGAGCAATATCTGGTACCAATCCAGGGAGTTTCCTTGGTTTGGTTGTAGGGTTAATTCAACCCAAATTAGTCCCAGACTCACAACTAGCATAATCCTGGCATTGGGTGTCAAAGATTAACATTGTGGAGCGTTTCAGGGTGTTCCTGCCTGGGTAGGCAGACCAATCCAGGGCCTGGCACACTCCTGTTGATGTCTCTCTAGCAGAGACCCAGCAATGGGGAGACAAGCCTCCAGCAGGAATGGCCTCAGGATGGTGGCATGTATATGCGGATCTAGCCAGGGCCTGGAATTCCCAAGCTGAGGCCTCTAGTTGAGCCTGGTATCATTTATTATTATTTTTTATTTAATTTTATATAACAAAGTCCAATTAAATGAAAACAAACATTTATACACAATATTTGGGAATTTGGGCGTCGTTCTTTCCAAACTACTTCCTGCTGGTAAGGGGCGCTGTCTTGGGGGATTCGAAGAAGATTCAGATATCCTAGCTGTAGTCTGTAGGGCTGTTTTGTCCAGCTGTTTGGAATGTAGGATCAGCTTGTACTCTGTTTCAGGCGGTCTGGTGTGATCAAACCACATTAGTCTGGAAGGAATCCACATCATTTCATTTTCTGTGGAAACAAAAATAGAAATACTTTTCCCCAGTAACTTGTTCTTCAACTTAAATTTTGGAGTCAAAGCCTGTTTTTTTTTTTTTTTTTTTATTATTTTACATGTCGATCCCAGTTCCCTCTCCCTCCCTCCCTCCCTCCCTCCCCCCAGCCCTCCCTCCCTCCTTCCCTCCCCTCCCTTTTGCCCTCTCTGCCCTCTCCCATGCACTCTAAACACCCTCCCCTCCCACCCCCCCACCACAATACCATATGTAGGGGAATGCCATCCAGTTGGGGTCATGTAGATCTGACAGGTCCTGTGAAGTAGGGACTAGGGCTTCTCTCCTATCTCTAGAATAAGGCAGTTATCCCTCCATGGGGGATATGTTTGCAAAGTCCTTTTGTGCACCAGGGATATATCCTGGCTCCACTGTCTGAGGTCTCTTAGACTGCTCAGACCTTCTGGCTGAGACCCATATTCAGGGGGGCCGAGTCAGTCCCCTGTTGGCTTCCCAGCTATCAGTCTAGTGGCCCTTAGCTCCTCCTTGTTCAGGTAAGCTGTCTCTATGTACTTCTACCGCATGGTCTTGTCCTCTCCATCTGCTTCTGGGTTCTAGTTCGACTCAGGGTTTATGTATGGGTGTTTGCTCCTGTTTTCAACAGGCATTAGTTGAGGACTCCATGGAGAAGTTAGTTGTTGATCTCACTCTCCGGGAAGGGCATTTATGATAGCCTTTCCATGGAAGCTGAGATTGTTAGTTGGGAGCAGTCTTGTAGTTCCCTCGACCTTTCTTTGTGTTCAACTTTATCTTCAAACCAATATTGGCTCCCTCTTTTATGTTCTCTCTCTCTGTCTCTGTCTCTCTCTCTCTTTCCTATTTTCCATTCCTAACCAGGCTCAATCCTCCTGGTCGCACATGCCTTCCTCCCCTCCCTCTCATTTTCTCCTACTTCTCTCTCCATTAGCTGTCCTCCCCCACTATACCTGAGGTCTGGGGGACTTGTCCCTTCCCAGTTCTGTGAGGGACTTTATATGAATCTCTTAGAATACAACTTGTATCCTAGTTCCTCTGGTGATGTGAATTATAGGCTGGTGATCTTTTGATCTAGGTCTAAAATCCATATATGAGTGAGTACATACTGTGTTCCTCTTTTTGTGACTGGGTTACCTCATTCAGGATGGTTTCTTCAAGTGCCATCCACTTGCCTGCGAATTTCAAGATACCATTATTTTTTTCTGCAGAGTAGTATTCCATTGTGTAGATGTGCCACATCTTCATTAACCATTCTTCAATTGAAGGGCATCTAGGTTGCTTCCAGGTTCTTGCTATTACAAATAGTGCTGCTATGAACATAGTTGAACAGATGTCTTTGTTGCATTGATGTGAATCCTTTGGGTATATGCCTAAGAGGGGGATTGCCGGGTCCTGTGGTAAACTAATTCCCATTTTCCTGAGGAACCGCCATACTGATCTCCAAAGTGGCTGTATGAGTTTGCACTCCCACCAGCAGTGGAGGAGTGTTCCACTTTCTCCACATCCTCTCCAACATAAGTCATCACTGGTGTTTCTAATTTTAGCCATTCTGGCAGGGGTAAGATGGTACCTCAAAGTTGTTTTGATTTGCATTTCCCTGATAGCTAAGGATGTGGAGCATTTTCTTAAGTGTCTTTCAGCCTTTTTGATTTCCTCCATTGAGAATTCTTTCTTCAGTTCTGTACCCCATTTTTTAATAGGGTTATTTGGTGTTTTGTTGACTAGTTTCTTGAGTTCTTTGTATATTTTGGAGATCAGCCCTTTGTCGGATATAGGATTAGTGAAAATCTTTTCCCAGTCAGTGGGCTGCCGTTTGGTCTTGTCAACTGTGTCCTTTGCCTTACAGAAGCTTTTAAGTTTGAAGAGGTCCCATTTATTAATTGTTTCTTTCAGTGTCTGTGCCCCCTGGAGTTATGTTCAAGAAGCGGTCTCCTATACCAATTTGTTCAAGGGTACCTCCTACTTTCTCTTCTAAGAGGTTCAATGTGGCTGGATTGATGTTGAGGTCTTTGATCCATTTGGACTTGAGTTTTGTGCATGGCGACAGACATGGGTCTATCTGCAGTCTTCTACACACCCTCATCCAATTGTGCCAGCACCATTTGTTGAAGATGCTGTCTTTGCCCCATTGTATAATTTTAGCTGTTTTGTCGAAAATCAGGTGTTCATAGGTGCGTGGATTAATATCAGGATTTTCAATTCGATTCCATTGGTCTACCTGTCTATTTTTATGCAAATACCAGGCTGTTTTTCAGAACTATAGCTCTGTAGTAGAGCTTAAAGTCAGGAATGGTGATGCCTCCTGATGTTCTTTTATTGTATAGGGTTGTTTTGGCTATCCTGGGTCTTTTGTTTTTCCATATAAAGTTGATTATTATCCTTTCAAGGTCGGTGAAGAATTGTGGTGGGATTTTAATGGGGATTGCATTGAATCTGTAGATTGCTTTTGGTAAGATTGCCATTTTTACTATGTTTATCCTACCTATCCAAGAGCATGGGAGGTCTTTCCATTTTCTGGTATCTTCTTTAATTTCTTTCTTTAGAGTCACAAAGTTCTTATTATATAGATCTTTTACTTGTTTGGTAAGCGTTACACCAAGATACTTTATGTTGCTTGTGGCTATTGTAAAGGGTGATGTTTCTCTGATTTCTTTCTCTGCCTCTTTGTCGTCTGAAAAAAATAGGGCTACTGATTTTTTTGAGTTTATCTTGTATCCTGCTAGTTTGCTGAAGGTGTTTATCAGCTGTAGGAGTTCCCTGGTAGAGTTTATTGGGTCGCTTATGTAAACTATCATATCATCTGCAAATAGAGACAGTTTGACTTCTTCCTTTCCAATTTGGATGCCCTTGATCTCCTTTTGTTGTCTTATAGCATTAGGTAGAATTTCTAGTACGATATTGAAGAGATATGGAGAGAGAGGACAGCCTTGTCTTGTTCCTGATTTTAGAGGAATTGGCTTAAGTTTCTCTCCATTCAGTTTGATGTTGGCAGTTGGTTTGCTGTATATTGCTCTTATTATGTTTAGGTATGTTCCTGTTATCCCTGACCTCTCTAATACCTTTATCATGAAAGGGTGTTGAATTTTATCGAAGGCTTTTTCTGCATCTAGGGAGATAATCATATGGTTTTTTCTTTTTCAGTTTGTTTATATGGTGGATCACGTTGATAGATTTTCGTATGTTAAACCATCCCTGCAGTCCAGGTATGAAGCCTACTTGATCATGGTGGATGATTTCTCTGATGTATTTTTGAATTCGGTTTGCCATTATTTTATTGAGTATTTTTGCATCGATGTTCATCAGGGATATTGGTCTGTAGTTTTCTTTCTTAGTTGTGTCTTTGTGAGGTTTGGGTACCAAAGTTATTGTGGCCTCATAAAAAGAGATTGGCAATAAACCTTCTGTTTCTATCTTGTGGAACAGTTTGAGGAGTAGTGGTATTAGTTCTTCCTTGAATGTCTGGTAGAATTCTGCACTGAATCCATCTGGCCCTGGACTTTTTTTCGTTGGAAGGCTTTCGATGACTGCTTCTATTTCATTTCGGGTTATAGGTCTATTTAAGTTGTTTGTCTGTTCTTGATTTAATTTTGGTAAGTGATAGTTATCCAGAAACTTGTCCATTTCCTTTGAATTTTCAATTTTTGTGGAATACAGATTTTCGAAGTATGACCTGAAAATTGTCTGGATTTCCTCTGTGTCTGTTGTTATGTTCCCCATTTCGTTTCTGATTTTGTTAATTTGCATGTTCTGTCTCTGCTTTTTCGTTAATTTGGATAAAGGTTTATCAATCTTGTTGATTTTCTCAAAAAACCAACTCTTTGTTGCATTGATTTTTTGTATTGTTTTCCTGGTTTCTATTTTGTTGATTTCAGCCCTCAAGTTGATTATTTCCTGGCGTCTGCTCCTGCAGGGTGAATTCGCTTCTCTCTGTTCTAAGGTTTTCAGTTGGGCTGTTAATTCATTTATGTTACTATCCTCTGTTTTCTTCATATGGGCACTTACTGCAATGAACTTCCCTCGTAGCACTGCTTTCAGTGTGTCCCATAAGTTCGGGTATGTTGTATCCTCATTCTCGTTGAATATTAGAAAGTCTTTAATTTCTGTCTTTATTTCTTCTTTGACCCAGGAGTAGTGCAATTGCACATTGTTCAGTTTCCATGAGTTTACAGGTTTTCTGCTATTTGTGTTGTTGTTGAGTTCCAATTTTAAAGCATGGTGGTCCAATAAGATACAGGGGACTATTCCTATTCTCTTGTATCTGTTGAGGTTTGTTATGTCACCTAGTATGTGGTCGATTTTAGAGAAGGTTCCATGTGGAGCAGAGAAGAAAGTATATTCTTTTGTCTTTGGGTGGAATGTTCTATAGATGTCTGTTAACCACAGTTCAGACATAAGTTTTGTTAATTCTTTTGTTTCTTTGTTGAGTTTCAGATTTGTGGTCCTGTCTAGTGTTGAGAGTGGTGTATACTGACGTCTCCCACTATAAGTGTGTGAGGTTTTATACGAGCATTGAGTTTTAGTAGTGTTTCTTTTACAAATGTGGGTGACTTTGTATTAGGGGCATAGATGTTCAGAACTGAGACTTTGTGTTGATGGATTTCTCCTGAGATGAATATGAAATGACCATCTTCATCTCTTTTGACTAATTTTGGTTTGAAGTCTAACTTGTTAGATATTAGGATAGCTACGCCTGCTTGCTTCTTATTTCCATTTGATTGGAAAATCTTTTCCCAACCCTTTACCCTGAGGCAATGTCTATCTTTGAAGGTAAGATGTGTTTCTTGTATGAAGCAGAAGGATGGATTCTGTCTTCGTAATCCATTCTGTTAGCCTGTGTCTTTTTATAGGTGAGTTAAGACCATTAATGTTGAGGGTGAGTAAAGACCATTGGTTGTTGATGCTTGTTTGATTTAGGTTTGTTGTTGGCAGTGGTATTGTGAATATATTTGTTCTGCTTCACTCTTGGTTTCTGGTGTAGTTGGATTATCTGTTGCCTACATTTTTGTGGGCATAGTTACCTTCCTTGGGTTGGAGTTTTCCTTCCAATACTTTCTGTAGGGCTGGATTTGTAGATACATATTGGGAAAATCTGGTTTTGTCTTTATATATCTTGTTCTCTACATGTATATTGATTGAGAGTTTTGCTGGATATAGTAGCCTAGGCTGGCATCTGTGTTCTTTTAATAGTTTTAGAACGTCTATCCAGGACCTTCTGGCCTTGTGGGTTTCCATGGAGAAATCAGGTGTAATTTTGAGAGGTCTGCCTTTATATGTTACCTGTCCTTTTTCCTTCGCTGCTCTTAATATTCTTTCTTTATTCTGTATGCTAGGTGTTTTGATTATTATATGTCGAGGGGTCTTTTTTCTTTGGTCCAGCCTATTTGGGGTTTGGTATGCTTCTTACACTTTCATGGGCATGTCCTTCTTCAGATTTGTAAAGTTTTCCTCGATGATTTTGTTGAATATGTTTTCGGAACCTTTGAGCTGGACTTCCTCACCTTCCTCTATGCCTATTATTCTTAGGTTTGGCCTTTTCATGGTGTCCCACATTTCCTGGATGCTTTGTGTTAAGTATTTGTTGGATTTATGATTTTCTTTGGTCGATGAATCTATTTCTTCTAGTTTATTTTCTGTGCCTGAGATTCACTCTTCCATCTCTTGAATTCTATTGGTTATGCTTGTGTCCATAGTTCCCTATTTTTTGCCCAGCTTTTCAATTTCCAGCATTCCTTCCGTTTGTGTTGCCTTTATTTTCTCAATTTCAGTTTTCAAGTGTTGAACCATTTCCTTCACCTGGTTAATTGTTTTTTCTTGGCTTTCTGTCCTTTCCTTAAGTAATTTGTTCATTTCTTCCACTTTTTTGTTTGTTTTTTCTTCCATTTCTTTAAGGGATTTTCTCACATATTCTTTGAGGTCCTCTATCATTTTTATGATGGTAATTTTTAAGTCATACCCTTCTGCTTCCTATGCTTTGTTGTTGTGTTCCATTCTAGGTGGTGTAGATTCCCTAGATTCTGGTGGTGTCATGTTTGTCTTTCTGTTGTTAGGTATTCTCTTGTATAGCCTTCTTCCCATAGCTTCTTCCAGTAGGTGTTGGTGTTGTCTCCCCCCCTCTCTCTATGGTACTTCCCCGATGGGCTTATGTGGGTCTGAGATTCAATATCTGTAGCTCTGTGTGGTCCAAGCACTCTAGGAGGTTTCTCCGCAGACCTGGATCCAGGGATGGGGTTAAGGATGAGGATCCAGAAGAAGATGCCAGCATGTACTCACAGTGTTACTCTGGCCAATAGCTCTGGCAAATAACTCTGGCCAATAGCTGGCGGAAGAGGGTAAGGACTGAGCTGGAACTTGAGAAGGTTTTGCAGGATAGTGGGATCTCCCTGGAAACTGGCGCTCTCCAGCTGAGACCTCATTCTTTGGCAGAAGCCAGGATTTGGGGTTCAAGGATCTTGCCCAGAGGAACTCCGAGTGGACCCACAGAGATAGACGGATGTCTGGGAGGGGCCTGGGACTCCAGCAGAGGACTGGAGGCAGGGTCAGAGACCAAGATGGTGGAAATTACGGGTGGTCCCGCGTGGATAGTCAGGTCTCCTTTGTTCAGAGTTGCTCCGAGAAGTCTCCGAAGTAGGGTGGACTTTTGGCTCCACCCTCTGTCCCAGTGCTCAACCCCTGGTATCATTTTTATAGATTTCTTTTATTTATTTTTATTTTTTATTTTATTTTATTTTTTTGAGACCCAATTTCTTTGTGGCTCTGGAGCCTGCCCCAGACTAGATCTTGTAGCCCAGGCTGATCTTGAACTTACAGAGATAGGCTTCCTTCTGCCTCCTGAGCACTAGCATTAAATGCAGGTGCCACCACCACCCAGATATTGGTATATTTTTAAATGTCTTCTTTAAACATATTAATGCTTTTACCTCTATTTTCTGCACTCCTGTTTCTTAGATTTTACTTATGTAATTCCTTTTCTCAAGTGATGTTGATGATTGATTTCTGAGTAGAGCAAAGTCTCTTGTAACTTTGGCTTTTCATATGCTGAGCTTTTGAGAATTGCTTTGAACTCCTCATCCCGCTTCTCCTGGACAGTGCTGGGAAGAAAATCACACATGTCCTTCTAGTCTGGCCTTTGACTTGCCAATGAGAAGTAAAATAGACCAGAAAATGTGTGAACTCCTTACATGTCTGATTATTGTGGCAACATATAAATGAAGCTGGATTTATGCAAGAATTGAGTGCATGACCCACTTTGATACTGGTGGAGTCACAGTGCAGAATGTGACAGGCAGGGTGGAGGCTGAGATTTCCTCCTTTATCAGTAGTCAAGGTGAGCAAAGTGGAATTAGATAATCATTCCTAGATAATCCATAATTGTCCCAGTGGGTAGGTTCTTGGAATCCATGGATGAGGGCTATCAAGAATCTGGATGGAGAGAGACCGTAACGTGAATACAAATTGCTATAGTTACCATATTCAGCAAAAACAGGTCCGGGTGAACTGTTGTGGACTAGGTAACAGGACTGTTACTTTTTGTGGTTGTGGATGTACCGTCTGAGAGAAAAGGTTTGAGAAATCCTTGTTGTGCTCTAAGAGAAACCCCTAGTCTCTGGAGCACATGGCCATGAAGCTATTTCCAGCTTTTCAATTTTTTTTTTAGAACATAACAGCATCATATCCTCATACTCTTTTCTGCCCCCAAGCCCTAGCATGATTCCTCATTATTTTCCAATTCACAGCCTGCTTTTCTTAAACAGGATTTATACACTGAAAACAGTGAACATTTGAAGGTTTCATGGACTTGGCTGAAGTATTTCCCAACTATGTGGTCAAGAGTTATAAGCTATGAACAGTAAGTGTGTAATAGAATGTGCACACAAAAGACACTGTGATTTTCCCAATGAGCAGTTTGTGCTCCAGGACAGTAGAAGAATGTATACTAAAACACAAACTTTCTTGACTAGGCCCCTGTCTCCTGGGTAGGTAGTGCAGAGCTACGAGGACTGTGCAATCTGAGTCATTGACTTCTGATCCCCTGGTAGGGGGGCTGCAAAAATTATAGGCCAAACTGTGTGGTCCCAGCCAATTTGGAACTCTGAGAAAGCTTCTTTCCAGGACTCCCTTTTCTTTCTGCTCTATCGAGATTTAAGGAAGAACACAGGTTACACCATTTTAAATGTAGGATTTTCAAAGCAGGTATGCTCAGCTGCCATTTCTGGTTTGCTAGAGACTCTGTAGCCCTGGCATGGGAGGATGTGCTGCATATTACATAACTGTTCAGTATGCACATGCATGCAATGCCGTTTGTGTGCAGTGGTGGCTGACACTGGAAAACTGAGGTTTTATTTCTTGAAGTTCTGTATATTCCATTCCACTTTCAGGTTTGTCTTCTAAATATTTTAGAAAGTATTAAAAATGATGATGTGTATGTCTATAAGCCATACAAGATCATAATGTTTTTAAGTCTATGCTACCTCCCCTTATAAGACATGTTACGTGAAGTTTAATTCCAGGGGACAAAATGAGTCCCTGTTCTGCGGAGATTTCTCAGATGGGTATGGTTTTGGGTAGCGAGTTAGGTCAGGGTCCTAATGTTGGGCCATCTAACATGTGGCAGGAAGCAGATTTTAAAATATTCTTCCATGTTATTTGTGGAATGGGCATCAGTGGGGATGGGTTTTTCTGAAACAAGAAAGGGTCATAAAGGGCTCCAGAGCCGTAGCAGAAGATGAGCTCCTTTTGCATAGAGAGCTCTAGAGCAGGGACCTCCTGTCTTTGGAATAGATATCCATAGCTGCAGGGTCAAAAGTGTTGAATGGTTACTTTGGGTTGATTTAATTGGGGTGTTGAAGTCTGATTATTTAATCTCTGTACACATGGTTTCATAGGTATTTGGATAACATTGATCAAGATCACACTTTTCCTAGCAAACTTTCTTTTGTACTTTATATTAATAGTTGATGATATTTTTTCTTTGTTCTTGGCTTATTCTCTCTATTTCTTTTATTCTTTTACAAATATTGTTCGTATTTTGATTGTTGTAACTTTGTGGTAAGTATAAAAGTCATATTATGTCAGTTTTTGTACTGTGTTTTCATAATTACATTGAGCATCCTGTGTATTTTCAAAGAAAAATGTTAATCTGCCTTTGTAATAAGCATTTTGTTATAAATTGTTGTTCATCGTAATTGGATTGTATTCATTTCATGTTGCAAACTTACCCTGTATAGGATCTTAATTCTGATGCTTCATATTCCCAAAGACCATTACTTAGTTCTTTATTTATTTTGGTTTTATTGTTAATCTGTGGAAGAGTGTTGGCTCATCAGATAAAATATGTTGTGTATCTTGGCAAGGGACTCAGCATATATTCTTTTGCGGGATGACCAAAGGTCAGATACTAACACTCAACTTCACATAATTATCTACATCCCATAACCTGTATATTCCTACAAACCATTTTCTCTCATGCTCAAACACACAAAATGTAGCAACAAGCTTTATAAATTGATAAAGATTTATACCCTCAATTCTATTACCATCAATTCTAGTCTTGTACACCATAGTTCAGCTTTGACACACTACACTGGAAATTGTAAAGCTAATTCTAGTTAGTCTTAATAGTCAAAATATGGACTCAGATGTGTGGTTAATGATGAACGATCAGAGAAGCAGAGCAGTGATCCCCTAGTTCTTACTTCTACTCTATCTTCAGACCAAAGGGTCTGGCGATTTTGATTCTAGGAGTCTTCCATTAGAACACAATGAGCTTCTGTCTCTTCACCCTTATATTTCTCTCTCCTCCCAGCCATATCTACCTCCCAAGTACAGGAATAAAGGAATGAGCCATGACCTGTCTCTCTTTCTCTTTTAGACTGGATAAATCCAGTGTATCCTGGGGTGGCCATAAAATTATATAGATCCCACTGATCCAAACTTCTTTGATTAAAGGTGTGCTCCTCCATGGCCTGTCCTCTATGGCTAACTACTGCCTAGCTACACACTCTGTTCTTAAAGCAAGGTTTTTTTGATAGATTTATTTATTTTTTGTTTGTTTGGTGTTGTTTTGAGACAGGGTTTCTCTGTGTACATTTGGAACTCTACCGAAGACACAGAGATTCACCAGCCTCTGCCTCTCAAGAACTGGAAGTTAAGGCATGTGCCACCACCATCTGGCAGGCTTCATTTGCTAAAGCACAAACAAAATACAACAACACTTGGAGGAAAACTTTACAGTCTCCACAAATATAATTCCATGTGGATCCTGCTGAGTCTACCCCTTTATAGCATTGAAGCATATTTCTTTGAAATACTTGTGTATACTGAAGACCAGCTGGAAGATCCACACCCATAAACCAAACAAATACCGAATTCTTCAAATGTACATTGGTCAGCATGATTGATGTACTATCTGGCCCAGAGCCTGTAAGACATTCCAATAAAGCCACTTTCTACAGACATAGAGAGATATGTTCTACCAATCCTGCTCTAACAGAAAACATTGAGTAATGCAGCTGTTTCCTCACCTTCCTACTGAGGAACCTGTGCTGGTTCACCACAGTGCTCATAGATAAAGACATTTTTCTCAGCCACACTCTTTGAGTATTCAGCTTATCATGCAGATGACACTTGTTATTATTATTCACTTCTCAAGAATTTGACTCTAATTTCAGGAATAACACTCCAATATAATTGACCAATATCCCTGGCGTCTGTCAGGAGAAAGTTGTATCATCTTGTTTGTAATATTGCTTATGCCTTTCTCTCATGGTTTTCTGAGGGACCTGTAACAACCAGGTAAAGAGTCCCCTCAGGTCTCCTGACCTCAGCCAGATGGCACAGAACAAACATCACTTGTGTCCTAAAAAAATTCCCTATATTTTAATATTCTAGGGAGTCTTCCATCTGTTTAATAAGAGAATCATTTCAGTCAGCATTGTACAATGGTCTGAGCAGCTCTGCACATTATGTGGAGGAAGAAAGAGAGATTGAGTCTGTGCATGCAGGAAGAGAGCTGGACTGTTTAATGGTGACATGAGGAAGCGACATTGAAATTTGTGTCTGACTATGCAGTGGTGGCTGTCGTCTTTGATTCCAGCTCTCAGGAAGTAGAGAAAAGTAGATTTCTGTGAGTTTGAAGATAGTCTGGTCTACAGAGTATGTTCCAGAACAGCAGGGTCACACAGGGAAACTGTGTATCAAACACCAAAAGAAATGAATGAATGAATGAATTAATTAATTAATATTGAACAAGTAATGAGAAAAATCTACTAGAATGTAACAAAAACAAGATTAATAATAATAATTAGGAAGGAATTGACCAGCACAGTTTACTGAGTGAGTTCTTGCACATCAGGGACCAACAGGGAAATTCTCAAAAAAAAAAAAAATCAAAAAACAAAACAAAACAAACAAATAAGTTCCTGTTTGTGCAGCTCTCTGAAATGTCTAGGTCTAGCCAGGGCCAAAGGAGGTTCGGGGCTTGCTGTGTCTATAAGAACACTCTTCCCTTGAGAAAGAGCTCTTGTCACTCAAGCCTCACTAGACAACCAGGGACACTAAGCCAACCTGCCAGTTTCAGGTCTTGAAGGAGACTTCCTGGAGCCATGCTGCAAGCTTGGTTTTATATCAGAACAGGTGCCAGAGGACTGATTACTGCTCTGTGAGTGCTGCTGTGGGGAATTGGAAGGAGAGCATGGATAAGCACAGAACATGAGGTATGGTAAGCAAGGGGCTGGGGAGGGTGGGGTGGGTAGTCATGAAAGTCGGTTTGGCAGGCCCTCCAGGAGGAGGCTAGACTGGAGTATGCTGCCACATTCAGTGTTCTGCTAGGCCATTATGGTCCTAGCAGCTTCCCTGACCAGGGTATTGCCTATGAATACTTCTCCATGTGGGCTGCCTGAGGAAAGGAATTCAATCAGGTAACATTGTGAATAATCTTCTTTGTAGTCAGCTCCATTATGGTTTTGGTGCACAGGGATGGCTATTTATAAAGAAGGAGAGGTTCACTTAGTTCAGTGCCTTCCAGAAGTTCTGCTCTTCACATGTAACATTTAGGGGTCACATCCATTCAGAGTTATCATGTTCTTTTTTTTGCCATCAAAATAATTTTTCTTCTGTTGTTAAAAAATAAATATAAAGATATTATTTTACATATCGATCCCAGTTCCCTCTCCCTCCCATCCTCCTATTTCCCCCAGGGACCTCCCCATCCCATGGGCCATGCATTCCTCTGGGAGGCTGAGGTCTTTAGGAGGGATCATAAAAAGCTGTCAAGTCAGTTGAGTTTTGGCCCAGGCCCTCCCCCTTGTCTCTAGGCTAAGGGAGTATCCACATTTGGAGTTAACTTTGTGCATGTTCTAAATGGCATTATTTTTCTTCATTTCTCTGTGTAGCTTTGCAGCATGATCTAGAATTTTCTATGTGGAGCAAGCTAGACCCAATCTCGGGGAAAACTTCTTGCCTCTGTTTCTGAATTGCTAGGTTAAAGCAAAGGGAAAATACAAATATCTGTATATGGCATTCTTGTGTTGGATTACATTCTACCACTGAGCTGTGACATAGAGGAGGAGAATTGTTTCTATAAAGGATTTACCAATATTTGGGAGATAGGGAGTTGCAAAAAACTTATTTAGCTGAGATATTGCTACCCCCAAATTAAAAAAAAAAAAATAGAAAAAAGTTAAGTTGTGTGCTAACCAGGCATGTTACAGAATAGGATGATATAATATACACTTGTTCCCCAGGATACTCCAAATATTTGGATCCAATCCATGTCAATTAGCAAAGCAATGATTTACAAACCCCCAAGGCCCACCTCCATACCATTGATTATGTCTTTTACAAGCTTTACAAGGGTTTATTACAGGGTTCCAATGAACATTAGGTGCTGGTGTGCCATAAACATCCAGTTTTCTTCTAGATAAAATCATGGCTCTGTCATATGGGCAAGATGAGCCCAGGTGACAACTGTTTGAAAAGAAAACAGTGATGTGTTGAGGGCTAGACAAAGCAAGCAAGACTTTCTCTTTAGGTCTTCACTCATGGAGAATGAACATAGTTCCTTCTGAAACCCAGGGCCAATAACACCCAAGGTTTATATAATTATGATGTTTCCATCAGGTCCTGAGCTATCGAGAATAAAGTAGAACTCCACCTTTAACACAAGGAAGATTCTTGGGAGAAAATTCAATTGTCTTGGGCCAGTGTCTTGTTGAGGGGTTGCTTCAGACTCTGAGAAGACAACTATCCCCACCACATGGAGCTGTGTTTATTAGACCCATGGCTACTGTGGACTTAGTTGGTGATGTTTTTGGAGATCCCTGTGTTCCCCTTGTACTGCACTTTTTGAGTATCCTTATCCTGAGTTTGTCCCATTGAATGGTAACTCCCACTGACTTCCTAGAGTCTCAAATTTCCTTCCGTTTCCTCATGGAAGTAGTATACAAGAAGCTATTCCTTATAAGAAATGTACCTAGAATATGGTATGGCTTAAGCAATACCTCCCTACCTTACCTTTCATCTTTTCTTTTTCTGCCTTCCGTTCTTTTCTCATCTTCTGACACTTCTCCCTCATGACTTGCCAGTAAAATGTGACCTGCTGTTTCATGTTACTCCTGTACTATGAAATACTTATGGTGTTATCTTTTCTCTTGAATGCTTATATTGCCTTACTGGCATAACTTACAATATCCTGTCACTAGTCAGACATTGAAAGTACTTAAAGAAGGCAACATATGTTGAATGCAAAATTTGTTTTAGGAGCGAGATTGTGGTGGTTCACGCCTTTAATCCCAGCATTCAGGAGGCACAGGAAAGTTGATCTGTGTGAGATCAAGGCCAGCAACGTCTAGCAAGATATTCCTAAAACAACTAAGGCTTTTTGTTGCAAAGAGAATCTCTGTCTCAAAAAAAAAATCCCAACAATAACAACAAAAGTAACCATCTGTTGTAGGTTCTTTCCTCTTTGCTCATTAGCCAGAAATGAACGCAATTTGTCATTGCACACATATTTCTTTATTTATTTCTTATGTCTGTGGGTAATGTCCTTCTGTCCTCTTGATTACTCCTTCTTACACTAAGTGACTGTATGTCCTCAGTCGGTTTTTGGGACCAAGCTTCTTAAAAAAATTATTTGTGGATACCAATTATATTTACGGATATATTTAAAAAACAGAACACATTAATTTGTAACACTGTTCATTAAATTAAAATATAATTCTCTGAATCATAGCAGGAGATTACCCCATACGTATAGAAAGCTCTAGACTGTGGGGTGTCTCTATTAGTAACAAGTATCAATAGCTGGAATGTCAGAAACCGAACAGTGTAAATATCCTTTTGAGTTTTGTATGAGTCTATGTATTTAAGTTCTGAACACATAGAATCATGGGTAGCTGAGTAACATTGCTCAAGATCTAAGTTTATCTGGATGAGTTTCCCTTGTATTTTTGAGAGTAAAGTTGGCAGTATTTACCTCTTATTGTTCTTTTCTTTTTCACTTCCTCTCTTTGTTCTTTCCCAAATATTGTACACCTCTCAATCACTGCATGTTTATATTAGGTATAGAAGCCATGCTGTGTCAATATATGTGCTATGTTTTTCATAATCCTCCAGATATTCTAACTGTTTCCCATTTTCCTGAATCTTTCGAATCAGATATACTCTTATAAAGTGTCAGGAATATAATTTGCACTGTATTCAATTTATGTTGCAAATTTATCTCATACAGAATATAAATATTAACTCACCAAGTTCTCATTGATCATTTACTTTTCTATTCATGTTCTCTCTTTTATTCTTATTGTTTTCAATCTGGAAATGACATTTACTGTTTTTCCTAAAAAGTTCAATGGGTCTTGGATGGTGGCACAGCACATATTCTACTTGGGGATGACCTGAGTTCATACCCCCAAACCCAAAATTCTAGGCTCAATACAACCTCACCTCCAGATGCAGTGTTTCTGACAACCTCTACTATGGTATGTAATAAGTACACATGGGAAACATCTCTCACACACAATCTGAATATAAAAAAACTAGGAATGAATTTGTTTTCAAAATCTTTGTTACTTAAAAAACAATGAGTGCAAAACCAGTCACATTTAGTACATGATTCTAATAATATATTGTTTCATTTTTTAAATTTCATTTAAACTTTTATTTTTCATTTTACATACCATACACTCCCTTCTTCCCCATCTTCTTCTCCAATTTCCCTCCCTTCCCTTCCTCCCTTTAGTAGTCAGAGAGGGTAATGCCCTCATTCAGGACTCACCAAAGTCTGGCATACAAAGCAGAGGAAGGACCAAATCACTTTATTTTTTATCAAGACTGAGTAAAGTATCTCACTATAGGGTGCGGATTCCAAAAACACAGTTCAAGCAACTGGGATGGATGATGGTTTCACTTTCAGGGGCCCCCTAACAGATCAAGTCACCTAAGTGTTTACTACTTTCAGAGGGTCCAGTTTGTTGACATGAAGGTCCTCCAGCTGTAAGTCAATATTCTATGAGTTCCCACTAGTGAAAGAAGATGTGTTGTGGCTTTGTTGGAGTGGCCTTCTCCCTGTTAGAAGAATCACATCATTGTAGGATCAGACATGAGGTTTCTTATTCGCAGAATACTGCCCAGTGTGTCAGACAACTCCCTGTTGCCTCTGAGTCATGCTGTAAGGACTATAACATCAAGGACTGCAGCAGCATATATGCTGACATGCCTGCTGCCATGATGATTAACTGAAGCTTGGAAATTTTAAGCGTGACACCTCTTTTCTTTGTAAGAGTTGCTCTGGTCCATGGTATCTCTTAACAGCAATGAAAACCTAACAAAGACAGATGTTGTTTCAAGGGCCTTCAGTATTTCTGTGATAGGCTGTTCCTATTGTACAATTTATTTCTGATGTGTTCTCAGTAGTGTTGTTCTTGTAGCTTGACACTTCCTTTATGTCTGTTTATAGGGATTTCTTTCTCAGGGCTATATGCTAATTAAAGGGCCAAGAAATGTTGCATGTGAACCTCCTATTCAGTTTCCTTCTAAATGGTTCATGTGAATGCATTATAATGTCCATGTCATGAAATAAGTGTGCAAGGCTCCAGACTTACATGAGTATCTTGTCAAAGTTGTTTATATTTACATTGTGAGTATCATATTTCTTTGTCAAACATGTTTGCGTTATTGTAGGATGCAGTGACCTATGACGATGTGTACATCCATTTCACTCAGGAAGAGTGGGCTTTGTTAAATCCTTCTCAGAAATGTCTCTACAGAGATGTGATGCTGGACACGTACAGGAACCTCACTGATACAGGTAAGATTGAAATTTCCTTCATGTTTTAAAATAAGGGACCAAATATTTCTTGGTTATTGATACTATTCTGTAATTTTGATTGAGAAAAAGGAAACTTGGTTGAATGAGGCATGGTTCTAAGGTTCATTAAAGTTATTAATTTAAGTTTTGTACAATTTACAATAATACATTGTATATTTTCTGTTATTTCAGGCTACATTTGGGATGACCATACCATGGAAGATCATTGTCCAAATTCTAGAAGACATAGAAGGTAAATTTTCACATGTAAATTTATGCAAATTTGGCTCTGAAGATATTTTAATGTATTCTGGAAATTTTATTGAAGAGACACACAAAAAGAATTACAAAAAATTAAGAAGATCAAAGTTGAAAAAGGTGCAGCTTAAAGTATAGTGATGGTTCTCATTTTCTAACAAAACCATGTACCTCAGTGAACGGTAGCTCTTCTGTGTTTGCAAGGTATTCATGTAAAAAGAGAAGGAAACAATGCCTTCACAGATACCACCATTTGAATTATAGCACCTGGAGATCTATGATATAGATATGCCAGTTTGTTGAGTTTAATAATATTCAGATATTTTAAACAATATATTTCTTGTATAGGTGATAATTATATGTCCAAGACTTTCTAAGAAAAATGTGTATAGTTAATCAGGCATTACTTATATATTTGTGACTTTGCTATGTATATAGAAAGGGTCAGTTCATGAGTACCAAGAAGGTTTTTGTGGAGAAACATTAATCCCTGACACACATGTCTGTGAGCAAAAGAAAATCAAATTGCATGAGTGCAAAGTGGAAACCTTTTCTTTGTTATTCTTACTTTAATAAGTATATCATATGTTGAGTTAGGTAGTTGTGACCCATGCCCTTAATTCCAGCATTAATGACGAAGAACAAGGTGGATCTCTTAAGTTTCTGATCAGCCTGACCTACAAAGTGAGTTCGAGGCTAGCCGGGTCTACACAGAGATATTCTGTATCAGAAAACCTAGGGAAAAATAAAAACTATATGATACTCTAAATGCAAGCCATGTGAATTTAGAATGTGGACAGAAGCAACATACGTCTCTCTCTTAGGACATTGAGAAGAAAGGAAAGATGATTACTAGCCCCCACTTTGAGGATATTTGTTGAGTGTGAAAGAAGTTTAAAATTTATCAGTATTCCAACATCATCTGAAAGATATGAACAAACTCACACTGAAGTAAATCCCAATGAACATTGGAATGGGTGAATGCTTCCATTTTTACTGGTATATTTGGCCAATGAAGTATAATTTATACTGTGGAAAAACTGATAAATGCAATAAGTATGGAAAAGCTCTGAGTTGTTTTCAGTCTTTTTCAATTATGTGAGAATTCTCATGTAAATAAATGCCATAAATGAGGCCCGTGAAATAAAACCTCTTACTCTGAATCACAAGTATCTTCAAAGAAAACAAAACAACACCTCATGAGGGAAGCATTATAAATGTAAAACTTAAGATCGGATTCTTGTTCACAATTGGCCAAGTTATAAATTTATTTTATAAATATACTGTTTCTTTAGTATCATGCATGTGGTAAAGTTTTACATGTGCTAATTATCTTTGCTGGAATGCAAGAAGCCATAAGGTTTTGAATCCTGTGAATATATGCAATGAATGTGTAAAAAACTTTTTATGTTACAGGCATCTTCAAAGGCTTGAAAAATTTCATACTGGAGAGATACCATATAGATGTCTTCAGTATGGTGAAGTCTCTGAATGCCACAGTTTCCTCCAACTCTGTGAAAGAACTCAAATGGTAGAGAAAACCTATGAATGTAGTCAATGTGGTAAATTATTTGCAAGACATACTATGCTTAAAAGACATATTAGAACACATACTGGACAGAAAACACAAGACTGTAATCAATGTGGTAAAGTCTTTTCCCTATGCAATAATCTCAAAAAACATAAAAGAACACATACTGGAGAGAAGCTGTATGAATGTAATCAATGTGGTAAAGCATTTGCAAGTAATGGTCAGCTTAAAATACATATAAGAACACATACTGGAGAGAAACCCTATGCATGCAATCAATGTGGTAAAGCTTTTTCACAAAACAGCACTCTGGTGTGTCATAAAAGAACCCATACTGGAGAGAAACCCTATGAATGTAATCAATGTTGTAAAGCTTTCACAACACATGGGTGGCTTAAAAGTCATATATTAACACATACTGGAGAGAAACCCTATGAATGTAATCAATGTGGTAAAGCATTTGCAAGTAATTGTCAGCTTAAAAGACATATAAGAACACATACTGGAGAGAAACCCTATGCATGCAATCAATGTGGTAAAGCTTTTTCACAAAACAGCACTCTGGTGTGTCATAAAAGAACCCATACTGGAGAGAAACCCTATGAATGTAATCAATGTAGTAAAGCTTTCACAACACATGGGTGGCTTAAAAGTCATATATTAACACATACTGGACAGAAACCCTATGAGTGTAATCAATGTGGTAAAGCATTTACAAGTAATGGTCAGCTTAAAATACATATAAGAGCACATACTGGAGAGAAACCCTATGCATGTAATCAATGTGGTAAAGCTTTTTCACAAAACAGCACTCTGGTGTGTCATAAAAGAACCCATACTGGAGAGAAACCCTATGAATGTAATCTATGTAGTAAAGCTTTCACAACACATGGGTGGCTTAAAAGTCATATATTAACACATACTGGAGAGAAACCCTATGAGTGTAATCAATGTGGTAAAGCATTTGCAAGTAATTGTCAGCTTAAAAGACATATAAGAACACATACTGGACAGAAACCCTATGAAAGTAATGAATGTGGTAAAGCATTTGGAAGAAATAGTCAGCTTAAAACACATATAAGAACACATACTGGAGAGAAACCCTATGTATGTAATCAATGATGTAAAGCATTTGGAAGGAATGCTCAGCTTAAAATACATATAAGAACATATACTGGAGAAAAACACTACGTATGTAATCGATGTGGTAAAGCTTTTTCACATCACAGCACTCTAGTATGTCATAAATGAACACATACTGGAGAGAAACCCTATTATGTAATCAATGTGGTAGATCATATTCCCGTGTCAGTACTCTCTAGTTTCATCATAGAACACATCGTGGGCAGAAACCCTATGGATGTAAGCAATGTGGTAAATCTTTTACATGACACAGCCATCTGGTACATCATAAAAGAACACATACTGTAGAGAGACCCTATGATTATAATCAAAGTAGTAAAATTTTTGCAACACATGTGCTTAAAAGTCCTACAAGAACACATACTGGAGAGAAGCCTTATGAATGCCATCAGTATGGTAAAGCATTTGCACATCCCAGCCATCTCTTAAGTCATAAGAAATGCATACTTGAAAGACACTGAATGTATCCCATGTGGTGAATCCTTTCTATGTATCATTAGTCTTTATAATCACACACAAAAAAATCATAGTGTATGGAAACCCTGTACATGTAATCATTGTGGTAAAGTTGTGCACTTTACTTATTGCAATAATCTTTGTGGTCCAAAGAAAACTCTTATAGAAAGGAATCTTACTAGAAAGGATGTTGTATGATCATCAGCCAACACACATTGAGTTACATAGGATTCTGGAAAGAACAATATTGGAAAAGTTTGAACAGTCAGTTCAAACATTGCAATATCTCTGTTTTGCTCTTAAAAGCAAAGTCACGTGGACAAAAGCCCTAGGAATTCACTGATAAGGGAACCCTGTTTCATTGTAATACTTGTCTTTATTTAAACAAAAACCTCATTCAGATTGATTGACTTCCATAAGCCCAATCCTTCATGCTTGCTTTCTTTTACATGAAGCAAATCATGTTGTAGGAAAACTTTGAAGACTTTAAGACCATAAACATGTGGGTTACACAAATGAGTCCTCTTAAGAGAAAATATTTGCACTTTGAAATCTGTTCAGAGATTCCATTTAATTTTAATTATGTGATGTCAGTGTGTGAGTTTCTGTCTGTTCATGGTTTTTTAAAAGCAGGTTATACCCTTGAGTATTCCTGTAGGAGGAACTATAGTATGTTCTCAGAAAACTGATATAGGTCAAGCAATGAACTTTTCATAATTTTGTTCATCTGTATTTCTTACACTGTATATATTTAAATCCTTTTTTATCATCTTGATATAAGGTAATAGGGAAGCAATCTTGGAAGAGAAAACCCACATCATGCGTATAATTTTGTGAACATGTGAGACGTCACACTTGACTTTATTCTTAATAAATAAAATTGATTCATGTAGAGATGGTGTGTTACTGAGTTCAATAGAATGAAGACAAATGATAAATGAGTTTATTATTTGGGAACAACATAAACAGATGATAATAAAGAACTGTGGAGTTGATCCTGCTCAGGAGGATGCAGTCCCTGCCTTTCTGATTTGATCTGCAACATGGGAGAGAGAAGTGAGAGACAGAGAGATGGAAAGGAAGTGAAAATTGAGGGAGGGGGATTAAGAGTTACAGACAGATTGGGAATGAGTGAGGGTCCACCCCAGTGTTCTCCATCTTCTCTTCATGTACACACAACCAAAGGCACTGCAAAAGAAATAACTTTTAACTGTATGAGATGATCTTGAAAGACAAAAAAATGTAATGTTAAACCTGGAAACCAATATCTGTTCCTTGGAATTTGCTAACTTCCTCTCACAAGGCCCTGAGATAACAAGAATTCACACTGCTCCTGCTTTCCTGTGAGTCAGCAGGTGGTGAATAGTGTCCTTAGGAAACAAAGAGATAGCTTTAACTCTGGTTTGCCCAGACAAAATTAATTATCACACCCTGAGGCCCTAAGGTCTGTTGACCCTAATAGCAGACCGTCCGGCCTCCAAGGGTTGCATACTCAATGGACAAAGGGTCTCACCCCCTCCCTAAGATTGTGAGTTTGCCTTTAAAAAACACCTGGGCCCAGGGGAGGGGGCTTCTCTCTAGCCTGCATGTCAGAGGAGCCAAGTTGCACAAATGTTTCCTGTAAATTAAAGCCTCTTGTGTGTTGCAGTAACTGGACTGGACATTGAGTTCTTGGGGTACCGACCGAAACTGGAAGACTCCTTATTCCGAGGGTCTTACATTTTGGAAGTTCCACCAAGATCTGGTCAACCCCCAGACTCAATTCCATTGCCAGTTGGAGGTAAGAAAGAGCTCGCAACCTATATGTTTGATGTATGCTTGATGCATCTGATGTTACATGTTTTTGACTCGAGTACTTGACTCTGTGCCTAGCCTTCACAAGACTTGTATGTTATGTGTTTTTGACTCGAGTATTTGAATCTTTCCCTGGCCTGCACAGGACTTGTATAGGACTACAGGGGGAAGCAGACGTATCCTGAGACCCTTGGTCCTGCCCTGAACGAAGTCCCGGGTTGTTTGGAGGAGGGAAAGAGATGAAGTTTCTCTTCTCCAGGGGACAGCAGGCCTCTGGACTTTCTTCCCTCCTGCTTTGTAACTTTGGTTTGGGCGCCATTTGTCTGCCGTGTGGATTTGTCCTCTTTGTTGGATTGTTCTGGTTTGGTTTTTTTTTTTTTTTTTTTTTTTTTGTGTGTGTGTGTCCTTCTGTTCATAGTGTTTGTGTCCATTTCTATTCTCCCCATGGGTCAAAAACTAACTAACCTACTTAAGTTTGACTTTAGATCCACAGGAGAGCTGGAGACCCAGCTAGACAATGAGCATGCTCATCCCCTGCCCTCAGGAATGTGGCAGGGCAGCCAGAGCCACTGGGGCTGAGCTTCAGCAGAATGGCTAAACAGCCATGGGCCACACATGGCCTGGGCAGATCCATGCTGGAATGGAGGGACAGGGATATGACTTATGACCCTGCCACCACACATGTTTCATTCCCAACATCAGCCTCCAGGGCTGACCCTTCTCCCCAGATCTTTGTAATTGGAAAAACTAATCACCCCCTTTTTTGAGTTCCTTATGTTCTCTCTCTAGGCTATTTGAGATGATTATCAACAGTTTCTGCTTGAGGCTAGAAAAATATCCCTGGGGCCGATGGGCGGCCAGCACAGCTGAAAAAAAAAAAAAAAAAAAAAAACAAGATTGACTTGGGATTCCTTTTGATGCACCCCAGTTGGGACTTCAACACTGCTGAAGGTAGGGAGACCTTAAAAATCTATCGCCAGGCTCTGGTGGCAGGTCTCTGAGTTGCCGTGACATGGCCCACCAATTTGGCTAAGTTAAAGAAAACACTTTTTGACCCTAGTTCAGAAGCCCAGAGAGCTTCGGTGGCTCTGGTCTTCATGGGGAAATTGCGCCCCAGATATTAGGAAGGAACTCCATAGACTGGAAGAGTTAAGAGACAGAGAAAGTGTATTGAAGGGACAGAGAAGGGAAGGAGAGAAACAAAAGACAGTAGAGAGACAGAGAGCAGAGAAAAAGCATGACAGAAGACAGGAAAAGAATTTCACTAAAATACCTTGGCTGCAGTGGTTAAAGGAAAGTTAGGAAATTTAAAACAGGCTAGGAAACCTGGGCAACAGGACCCCACTTGACAAGGAGGAACAGTGTGCATATTGTAAAGAAAAAGGACACTTGGCAAATGACTGTCCCAAGAAGACAAGGTATCGAAGGTCCTAGCCCTAAGAACGGATAAAATTAAAGGGAAACGGGGTTTGGCACCCCTCCCAAAGCCCAAGGTAATTCATGGACTACCCGACGAACAGTGGACCTCGGCGTGGGCCGGGTAACCCACTCGTTCGAGGTTACATCCCACCAGCCAACTGCTTTTTGCCTTTGAATGGAAGGACCCTGACACGTGTAGAACTAGGCAGCTCATCTGGAGCTGACTGTCCCAAGGGTTTAAAATTCCCCAACGATGGCCAGACAAGTAGGAGAATTTCTGGGGACATCTGGGTTTTGCAGGCTGACTAAGGAAAAAATTCTCCTGGACCCCAGAGCACCAGGAGGCATTTGATGCCATTAAAAAGGCCCAGCTGAAAGCATTGGCTCTAAGCCTTTTGATATAACTAACCTTTTACCCTTTATGTGGATGAGCATAAGGGGGTCGCCTGGGGAGTTTTAACCAAATCCCTAGGGCCGTGGGACAGAACAGTTGCTTATCTGTCAAAGAAGCTTGATCCTGTAGCAAGGGGAGGGCCTGTCTATCAAAAAGATATCACTGCTGACAAGTTGACTTTGGGGCATAAAGCAACAATAATAGCCCCCATGCATTGGAGAGCATTGTCTGGCAGCCACCAACTGATGATGACCAACGCCCGCGGGACCCACCACCAAAGCCTGCTTCTCACTGAGAGACTGAGCTGATTGTGTTCGCTCCACCAGCCAGCCTCATCCCACCACTCTTCTGCCTGTGGAGACTGGTGAACCAGGGACTCATGACTGCCATCAACTGTTGGTTAAAGAGACTGGAGTTTGCAAAGATCTTAACGACATTCTGCTGGCTGGGGAGATGATGACCAGTTCACTGCCAGGATCAGTTACATTATAAAAGGTAAAGAAAGGACTGGGGCAGTGGTACTGCTCGACGAAGAGAAGTCCATAAACATTAACAGGCAACAGGTATGCTTTTTCAACTGTTCATGTGCATGGGACTGTCTCAACCATGTGGTTAAAAAAAATTACTGAGGAAAATTTTCTGAAGATTCAAAATACCTAAGGTAGTAAAATCAGACAATGGTCCAGGTTTTGTGACCCAGGTAAGTAAATCACTGGCCAAGATACTGGGGATTGATTAAAATTACATTGTGCATACAAAACCAACAATTCATGTAGAAAGTATAAATAAAACCATTGAGGAGACCTTCACCAAATTGACTGTGGAGACTGGCGTTAATGATCAGATAGCTCTCCTACCCTTTGTGCTTTTCAGGTTTAAAAACACCCCTGGACCGTTTGGGCTGAGCCCCTGTAAATGGCTCTTTGGTGGGCTCCCTCCACTGGTGGAAATTACCTCTGTACATAGTGCTGATGTGCTGTTTTCTTAAGCCTCTGTTTGCTAGGCTTAAGGTGCTCCAGTGGGTGAGACAGTGAGCAAGAAAGCAGCCCTGAGAGACCTACGTGGTGGGAGTCGTGGAAGTTTCACATTACTTCCAAGTTGGAGATCGAGATTTCATTAGATGTCACTGCACAGAAACCTTAAGATTCGGAGGGAGGGAGGGAAGGAGGAAGGAAGGGAGAGGGAACTGGGATCGACATGTATAATAATAAATTACAAAAAAAAATATGCTTTGACTCAAATTATTAAGTTCAAGGACAAGTTACTGGGGAAAAGGATATCTATTCTATTTTTTTTCCACAGAAAACGAAAAGCTGTGGATTTCTTCCATACTAATGTGGTTTGATCAAGCCAGACCACCTGAAACAGAGTACCAAGTGAGCCTACATTCAAAACAGCTGGAAAAAGCAGCCTTGCAGAATACAGCCAGGATTTCAGCATCTTCTTAGAATCCCCCATGAGAGCGCCCCTTACCAGCAGGAAGTGGTTTGGAAAGAACGACGCCCAAATTCCCAAATATTGTCTATAGATGTTTGTTTTCATTTAAATGGACTTGGTTATAAAAATTAATAATAAAAAAGACAGAAAAATACTGTTAAAAGTTTATGACTATCCTCTAAACTTAGTAAAGCAATGCAAGAGTTCTTATCAATGCTTTTAACAGTTTACTGCTAAGAGACAATGACTTTTCTCTAACTCAGTAAACCAAATCTCTGGTACACTGACCACAGGCAGGTGAAAATAAGTGTTTTTTTTTTTTTTTTTTTTTTTATCTCATGCTTCAAAGGAATTACTGGCATTTTATAATATGTCTGTAAATTGTGACCAAAGATATGTTCCTTGTAATTTCTGTATAAAAACCCAATACTCTAAAGTAAAAATGGCAGCAGTTGCAAAACACCTCCAGTGTGTTTGTTTCTGTCAAGACGAAGCCACTCCTGACATAGTCATCGAGTTTTGGTACCCATGGGGGCACATCACCCACTCTGTAGCATGAGGTGTTATTGGCCTGGTTGTACAGGAACTTCCAACTGTAAGGAAATAAAAGCAGGAAGCAGATCAAAAAGTTGATAATTTGTCTTTCTCTCATCAAAAAACTTGGTCATTGCTCTAATCAGAAAGCTTGATCATTGCTCTATAACTGTAGGAGTTTTATTCCTGAACCTCAGAAAAACCACTTAACAAACACAAAATTATAAAAAGAGTATTCTTCATGGAAAGTTGAAAATTTAGAGAGGAATGGAGCTAGGAAGATTTTTGTGTATGACCACTACTGTTAGCCAGCACATCTTACTCAGTGAGCAGTTTTAAACAATCTGCATTATTCAAGAATTCAAGCTTTGTAAGACCCTCAGAATGAGGAGTCTCCCAGTTTCCATCGGTATCCCCAAGAACTCAATGTCCAGTCCAGTTGCTGCAACATGCAAGAGGCTTTAATGAACAGGAAACATTTGTGCAAAGGGGCCCCTCCAGCATGCAGACTAGTGAGAAGAAGCCATCTCCTCCCTCCACCCCCTCCCCCCGGCACAGGTGTTTTTAAAGGCAAATACCCCATGCTTAGGGAGGGGGTGGGACCCTCTGTCCATTGAGTACATGACCCTTTTAGCTGGTCTCCCTATTAGGGTCAACAGACCTTAGGGCCTCAGGGTGTGCTAATTAATCTTGTCTGGGCAAACCGGAGGTGCAGTTATCTATTTGTTTCTTAAAGACCCTATTCAACACCTGCTGACTCACAAGAAAGGACGGACAGTCTGAATTCTGGGTATCTTGTTTTCTCGGGGCCTTGTGAGGGTAAGTTAGCAGATTCCAAGGAACAGATATTGCTAGGGGTTAACTTTCCAGTTTAGTCTGTCCTTCATTTAAAATGGGGCATTTCTCTAACTTTACTTTTTTGTCTTTCACGCCCTATATCTTATCTCTAGAGAGTAAAGTTCTAGTACTCTGATCTACAAAGCACCCCACCCAGAACCCGCACTTTCCCCACCCTGTGTCCTACTGCACCCACTGTTCCACTGGTCTGGTTGAGCACTGGGACAGAGAGCGGGTCAAAAAAACACCTCCACCTCCTGAAAATTTCTTGGACCTGCTTTGAAAATACTGGACCCATCTATCCCGCTGGAGCAACCAGAGTGCCCGCCTGCCTGATGTTTATCCGTCATTACTGAGGCTCTGCCGGGGGAGAGACCTCCTAGAGTGACTGGAACAGAGTTACAGACATTGAGCACCTCTCACAACTCTGTCCCCAGGAACTCCTTCTCAAACACAGGGTTCCGGGACTGTCCCCTGCACCGCTCACAAGCGGCTGCGATCTCAGGACTTCCGCCTTCCGGTCACGAACTAAAGCTTCTGGTTCGTGGCTGTCAGTGTCCCCGGAAGACACAAAAGGAAAACAAGCTTCTAGTTCCACCCGGCCAAACTGACACACGATTTCCGCTTGTGAACCAAGGACGTCAGGCTTCCAGTCACTGACTTGAGCTTCCGGCCTGTCACACAAAATGGTCCCCAGGAAAGGTTGCAACGAAGAGATGCACAACTTGAGTTCCACCCATGAAGTAAACACGACGGAGTGCGCTGCAGCCTGAGTTCCGCTTCCGGCACATTACTTCCGCTTACGGATGGTGCAACATGCGATTCCCTGCCCACCGGGCGGCGATTAAATTGGATCCGCTTTAGGCCCAGGATGGAAATTGATCGCATCGGACATTGCGGGCCCGATAGGAAACGCCTTAAGGGACTGGACTTCCAGGTCCAAGTGAACAGGTCAGAAACGGCACAAGAGGCAGCAGAGAGCATATTCCCTGTCACTCATCGAGGCGGTAGGTGGGACTTCCGGGTGCGGCGAACAGGGCAGAAACAGAGATCACAACCCTAGGTCCGTGCACCCCTCTGGTTTTCGCTGTTTCCCTGTTTATGCCACGGTTGGCAGCAGGGTTCCTGTTGCCGGGGAAACCGGGGTGGGACTTCCGGCAACATGGTAAAGCAGGGCGGGACTTCTGCGTGGGAGCATTGACCAGGAATTAATCACTTAGAGAGGTTCCCAGGGGATGGGCGGGGTCACGGGAGCGGTGATGTCAGAGGAGTTACAGGCGTGAACTATAGGGGACACAGCTGTCAATCAAATACCCGTCATTCATTCATTCAGTCATTCATTCACTCATTCATTCAGTCATTCACTCAATCACTCAGTTCGAGGTCCTACCCTCCCACTTCCAGGAGTCCCTGGAGAAGGCGGGGTTTCCGGCTCCGCCCGAATATGCCCAGGAGACAGCGAAGCTGAAGGTGCTGGAGGTGGCATCGTGGCTGCACAGGGTGAGGACGACCCCATCCCTTCTGGTCAGGTGGTAGGCCACATGCCTTCCTTTCGAGGCCCCGCCCATAAGCCTGCCCCGCCCTCTGCCCTTTAGGACCTGCACTCGCCTGATGTCATTATTGGAGCCTATACCGTCCTGGTGAGTGAGGCCCTGCCCCTCACTGACCCGGCCCCTTGGCGTCTGGCCCCGCCCACTGTAGGCCATGGATGGCTTCATCCTGGAGAAGCCAAAGGACAAGGACGATGCCTACAGGATGCTGCGCAGGTGGGCGGGGCCTTAAGGGGCGGGGTAGACCCCCCAAGGCATAGTGGGCGGGGCCTCTTCATGGAGCTCCAGCCTCTGCCCACCCCAGCCCTGCCCCTTGCCAACCACGCCCTGTCCCGCCTTCCCTGGCCCCGCCCAGGCAGAGTGGCCAGCAGCACAGTGTCATCACCGGTGTGGCCATCTTGAGGCCACTGTGGCAGAGGCAGCTTCAGGAGCCGAGTTCCACATGCCCAGAGGCCCCAGAGGCGGAAGGGGACCCAGAAGCAGAAGTGGAATTGTCACTGTTCCACGAAGAGACCCGTGTGACATTCTCACGGCTATCGGAGCCACTGCTCTGCCAATACGTGGAGAGCAGGGAGCCTCTGTGAGTGGGTGCGGGGTGGGGTGGGTGGGGCCAGGAAACCTGGAAGTGAGGCCTGAAAAGGAAGAGTTGTCCCCGGCGGGCGTGGGTGTGGCTGAGCATGGCACCTGGTGTGACTTCGTCCCTGCCTTGCACCCAGGGACAAGGCTGGCGCCTATGGGCTTCAGGCGCGAGGCGGTGCCCTAGCAGAGCGCGTGGAAGGGGATTTCTTCAATACCGTGGGGTTTCCACTCAACCGCTGCATGCGTGAGCTGGCTGCCATCTTCCCGGATGTGGGACCACACGTCCCTGTCAGCCAGCATCCGGCCACACCCCAATAATGAGGATTTTAGATGGAGAATGAGTATGTGAGTGACTGTCCGGGCGGGTATTCTGGTGAGAGAGTTACTGAAGGGGCGGGACTTCTGGTGAGTTTGTGAAGCAGTGACCCATTTCCCATGATGCCCTTGGTGCATTGTGTTTGATTGACAGAGCATTCTTCCCTCAAGTGCATCACTTCCCAGTGCTAGGACACAGGACATGGGGTGAGGTGTGTGGAGGCAGGGTTAGGGGACAGGCCCACCGAGGGGAGTACACCTAAACCCGCCCCTGTGGCCCCGCCCCTCCTGATGTCCCGCCCTCACCATCTCCATGGGCCCTGCCCTTGCCCTCACTGGGTCCTGCATGAGCAGCTTCACCATCAGATGCCTGTGATGGACATTTGACATCAGGAGCAGGGTCAGAGGAGGCCCCACCCCCTGCCCGCACTCTGATTTGCATATTTAAGAGCTGCCTGGAGACTCAGAAGACATCAAGTACAGAAACTGCTGGGGTTAATTTGCATGGCCACACCTCCAAATGACCTAACCTGCATGTATTTGCAGGTCAAAGTCCCAAACAGATGGGAATACTTGCATTCATTTGCATAGCAAAAGCATGCAAAGCAGCACAAATTTGCATATTAAAGTGTATTTCCGAAACTGGGGTTTGCTCATTTACATACTCAAATGTGAAGCCCCAATCAGACTTCCAGATTTCCAGGCACTGTGCTTATTTGCATAATCAAAATTACTAGTGCATCCTTTACATAACAGTTTAGTATCCTCATTTGCATATTTAAATGGTGGCAGGTTTTTACTGCTCAGCATCAGGCCCCACCCCTTCAGCACTACCCTAGCTCACCTGTCCCCTACCCCGAGGTCACAGTGTCCAAGGTCACAATCAGTGACCCTCTCCAGGCCCTGCCCTCAACCACACCAGGCCCTTCCCCACTTTCTCTCCTAGGGTCCCCGAGGGCAGGGCCGGGGTCTGGGTATTACCTATGGTGCAGACAGGACTTGGTCCTGGCAGTGACATCACAGGAAATTGTGACTGTGAGCAGGAACTGCCCTCCTTCCCTACCCTCACCATCTCCACCCCCAGCTGGGCATGGCAGGAGTCTCCTACCAAACTCTTAGGTTACCAAGCAGCAATGCTAGGACCCAGAGGGCGGTGGCCATGGTGAGCTGGTTATGAAAGTAAAAACCCTGAGGATGATGAGTGTGGCTCCTGTGACATCACAGAGCTCACCCCTCCAGGCCCTTGTAATGTCAGTCACCGCATACCCTGCCCCTCCAGCTGTCAATCAATACAGACCCCACTTCCTGCCTCTGGGCCATGAGGTCTGCTGAGGGTGTGATCTACAGGCTGACTGGGCGGGGACATGTCAGCTATCTTTATAAAGGTAGAGGGGCAGGCTGCAAGCCGAGGGCTGGATTTCCTGGCAAGGGAAACCTGGCAGTAGAGACTCAGGTCAATCATCAAGGGTGGGGCATGACTTCTGCTCGCAGATCGCAGCCAAGGCTGACTTGAGCCAAGGCCATCAGGAACTTTTGTAACTGCTGTGGATGGGACTGCATTTCCCAGCATCCTATGCGGCCGCTTACTGCTTCGCTGCCCAGAGACTTCTGGGTTTGGATGTTCATGTCCAGGACTGCATTTCCTAGCATCCTGTGCGGTCGATTCCTGCCTTTATGCCCAGGGATTTCCGGTTTTTATCTGTACTGGCCAGGGACTGTAGTTCCCAACATGCTCTGCGGTGGCTTTCTGTTTTTCAGCAATGAAACTTCCAGTTTGTAGTTTTTGGAGGCCCAGGACTCCATTTCCCAGCATTCTCTGTGGCCACTTCCTGCTTCCCTGCCCAGGGACTTCTTATTTTCATCTTTGGCAGCCAAGGACTATATTTCCCAGCATGATTTGTGTCAGCTTTTCTATGAATGGACTTCCGGTTAAAAACTTTGGGGTCCAGAACTGCACTTCCCAGCATGCTGTGTGGCTGCTTCTTTCTTTTCTCCCCTGGACTTCAAGGCCCCTAACTACAGTTCCCGGCATGTGCTGGGCTTGTTTGGATCTTTTCAGTTCCTAAACTTCTTCTGGTCTCTGAGGCTCCAGGACTCCATTTCCCAGCTTCCTGTGGTGCTGCGTCCTGTTTTTCAGTCCTGAAATTCCACCATTTAAAGGCACATAATAATTTAGAAATATTTGAGACTTAGAACAGTTGAATTTAAGTTGTATGAAGTTAGCTTACATTTACATAAAGTTAAGTTGAAATCGAATGTACAGATATATTATTCAGGACTGGGTAAATTGAGAAGGACAAGAGTGTGAAGCTATGTATAACATAGTCAGAGAAAAAAGATATTACAAAGAATAAAAGGCAAACGGTAAATGACTTACAGGTTCTGTTGGTGGCAGAAGCTGGCTAGACTCTTTCTGCCTAGATGGCTGATGTAGCAGAAAGAAGAACCATGGTGGGTAAAGCTAGGCCACATGGTCATGATGGTGGCTGCCATAAACATATTCCCAACAGCTGAAAGAAATCGTAAAGTTTTGAGATGTAATTTTGTCTTGAGCAGATGCTGCCTCAGCCCAGCCCACCATGCTGAGACAGGTTGCAGCTGGGGCAGGCAGGAGAATTTGAGCGTGCCAGGAAGAGAACCAAAACAAGTTTAGGGAAAGAGATTGTTTAGCAGAGATATTAAAAAAAAAAACGCCTTCCATCTATCTGTTCCCTGGCAGTAATTTGAAAGATCCCATAAAATATCGGGATCTAGAGAGCCGTTACGTGGCCAATTTGAATTATTTTCTAGGGGATATCTAGGCTACTTTTCAGTACAAAGGTAAATAAGTCTGGGTGACTTTACAAGTGGCATTAAGTGAAAGGGTTTTAAATTTTCTATCAGGCATCCCAGTGGAGTGGTGGGGGATATTTCCTTGGTCGGTTTATTCCCCATGGGTGGAGTGAAAGTGACCATGCAGTCTTGGAACTCATCAGCCCAAGAGTGTGGCCACATGATTCGAGAGAATGGCAGAGTGTTATTCGAAGCTCGTTAGCCCGAAAACGTTGCCAGGACCAACAGAGGCCAGAAATACTCAGCAGTCTGAGAGCAGAGCCGATATACCACACTGGGCAGTATGTCTTCCACCCATGGAATGTACCTGACCTTAAGTAATTGGGTTAAAATGTAAAAGGGTACCTTACCTAATTGAAGCCTGTGTGGGATGGTATTTCCAGTGAACGGGGGGGGGGGGGGGATGGTGGTGGAACGCTGGTATCTGAAACAAGATCCTGAGTGTTTCTGGCTGGCCGCCCACCAGCAGACAGCTGTCAGTGACCCTCATGTAGAGCCTGCCTGGGTTTCGGCACCAATGTTGTTCTTTTGCTGTACAGCTAATGCCTAAGAAACACAAACGCGAGACTCAGCGCCCACGTGGAGATTGTTGAGAGAAGGGAGAGAAAGAGGGGGTAGCTGGTGGCCAACTGAAAGCACGAGAGAAAGAGGGGGGTGTGGGGCACTTGCTTTAAAAGGGGAGGCTTGCACATGTGTAACTGAGTCCTCTGGCTGCCAGGTAAACCTTGAGCCGTCAGGTAAAGCTGATGTAGCAATGACATGGCCATGAGGGTCCCGCCCATCTTCAGGGGGGGGGGGTCAAATGGCTGCTAGTTCCTAACAATCAGATTACTAAGTGGAGTCACTATTTAGCTACACATGTAGTTAAGTGTAAGCCACTAGTTAGAGACAAAGTAACCCACTAGTTAGCCACACATACTATCTCACTAGTACCCTCACACACCATGCCACTTGTTAGCCACATACTTAACTCACTATTTAGCGACACATATGAAGTCACTAGTTAGACAAACACCTAAATCAATAGTCAGCCCCACACCTATGTCACTAGTTAGCCACAAAAACTAAGCCACAAGTCCATCACACAAATAAAGCAGTACTTAGCCCCACACACTAAGACAGTAGTTAATCATACACCTAAGTTAATATTTAGCTACATCCCTAAGCAGTAATTAACCACATTGACTAAGTCACTAGTTAGCCACAAAGCTAGGTTACTAGTTAGCCACAGTCTCTATGTCTCTAGTTAGTTACACACAATATATCACTACTTACCCACCCATACTAAGTCAGTAGTCAGCCACACATCTAATTTACTAGCTAGTCACAAACACCAAGAAAATAGTCAGCCACACACACACTGAGATAGTAGTTAGCCATGCACCTATGTATTTCTATGTATTTAGTCAACTACACACCTAAGTTACTAGTTAGCTACCAACACTAGGTCACTAGTTATCCACACACATTAAATCAGTAGTTAGACACACACACTATGTCACTAGTTAGACACATACTAAGTCTGTCTAAAAGAAAAACAGCTCACACTAAGGTGGTCCCAGGACATGGGAATCAGGCCTTTATTCCCAGCAGCAGGGATTTGGAGATAGGAGTGACATGGCTGGACAGAGAGAGGAAGATAAGGTAGAGGAGCGAGTAGAGCATGCTGTGAGATGATTTTGTTTGAGAAGTTAGTCTGAGGGATTGAAGCGATAGCAGTCAATCTGAGTAGGCAGTGTGAGGACAGGAACACATCGCTTGTCTGAGAATAGGTAGAGATAACAACTCTAGTAGCCAGATACTCTGAATCTGTGATCCTTCAATTTTCACCTTCCCCTCCCTGTCAGATTACTGTGAGTTTTTATTATTAAGATCTATTAGAACTTGTGCTGGAAGTGATGTTCTCTCTGTGGAGGTGTGATATTTCAAAGTCAATAGAGGTAAAAATTTTCAATTATTAAAATATTAACTTTATTTTTTTGAAAATTACATTGGTATCTTTTTAATGTTTTTAATTTGTAATTTTTTTTATTATACTTATCAAACCAGTTCCCTCCAACTTACTCCCACCCTCCTTCCCGTCCCAACTTCCCAGGCCCCCAGCCACTCTCTCCTCCCATCCAACCAACACTATACACGTAGGTGGATGCCTTCCAGGAGGGGTCATCTAAATCCTTCAAGTCATTTTAAGTAGACACTAAAATGTCTCTCCTGTCTCAGGTTTAATGGAGTTTCCCTCCATAGGGATTTTCCCCCAATGTCCTTTTTGCAACAGGGATACTTCCTGGTCCCTCTCTCTGAAGACCCTTAGACTGCACAGGCCTTTTAGCTGACACCCATGTTCAGGGGTCTGTGTAAGTCCCATGTTTGATTCCCAGCTATAAGTCTGGAGCCCCATTAGCTCCTCCTTGTTCAAATCAGCTGTGTCTTTGGGTTTCTGCAATGTGGTCTTGTCCTCCCTCACCGCATATGGATTCAATTTTGGCTCAGTGTTTAGATGTCCAAGGTTGCTTCTGTTTCCATCAGCTACTAGATGAGGTCTCCATGATGGTGGATAAGTTAGACATTGATCTCATTGTCAGCGAAGAGAATTTATGGTAGCCTTTACACTGTTGCTCAAATTGTTAGTTGGGGTCATTCTTGTAGGGCTCTGTACATTTCTCTAGGTTCTGTTTCCTCTTCTAACCTATAATGGCTCCCTCTTTTATAGTCTCTTTCTCTCTTTTCTGTCCTCTGTTCTCCTCTCCTCTCCTCTCTTCTCTTCTCTTCTCAAGTCTATTCCTCCCCTGACCAAATGTTCCTAGACCCACAATCTTTCCTCTCCTCCCATTTTCCTTGTGCTAGTTCCCTCTCCACTCACTACCTGCCAATACCCACCCATATTGTCCCTTCCTGCTTCTGCGAGTGTCCTTATGTAAAACTGTTAGAATCCTCCTTCTATCCTAGTTTCTCTGGCAGTTTGATTTGTAGGCTGGTGAACCTTTGCAATATGTCTAAAATCCACATATGAGTGAATACATACCATGTTTCTCTTTCTGTGATTGGGATACCTCATTCAGGATGGTTTCTTCAAGTTCCATCCACTTGTCTGTGAGTTTCAAGATTCCATTGTTTCTACCCACCCCCACAGAGTAGTATTCCATTGTGTAAATGTGGCAAATCTTCTTTATTTATAATTCAGTTGAGGGGCATCTAAGTTGATCCCAGGTTCTTGCTATTATAAATAATATTGCTATGAACATAGGTGATCACAGGTCTTGGTTGCATGGATTGGGATCATTTGGGTATGTACTTAAGTGGGAGATTACTAGGTCTCGTGGTAGACTGATTACCATTATCCTGAGAAACTACCATGCTAGTCTCCAAAATGGCTGTACAAGTTTGCAGTTCCACCTGAAGTGGAGGTGTGTACCCATTTCTGCACATCCTCTCAAGCATAAGTTGGCATTGCTGTTTCTAATTTTAGCAATTCTGACAGGAGTAAGATGGTATCTCAAAGTTGTTTTAGTTGGCATTTCCTTGACAGCTAAGGATGTTGAATACTTTCTTAAGTGTCTTAAATCATTTTTTATTTCCTCTATGGAGATTTATATCAAATACAGAGTCTCTGTATATTAATTGGTGCTGGCACAGCTGCGGGACAAGACCAGCAGCAGGTGGAAAACCTTACTCAGCATTTTTTGAAGATGCTTTCCTCATCCCATTGTATACTTTTAGCTGTTTTGTTAGTATGTGTTTGGGTTAATATCAGAATTTTCTATTCGATTTCATTGAGGTACTTGTCTATTTTTGTGCTAATACCAGGCTGTTTTCAGGACTATAGCTCTGTAGTAAATCTTAAAGTCAGGGATAATGATCCCTCATGAAGTTCCATTATTATACAGGTCGTTTTGGCTATTCTGGTTCTTTTGGTTTTCAATATAAAGTAGATATTATACGTTCAAGGTCAGTGAAAGATTGTGCTGGGATTTTAATGGAGATTGCATTGAATATGTAGATTGCTGTTGATAAGATTGCCATTTTTCTATGTTTTTTCTACCTATCCATGAGATTGGGACATCTTTACATTTTATGGTATTTTCTTTAAAGACAAAATTCTTATTATATAGGTCTTTCACTTCTTTGGTAAGTGATACCCCAAGATACTTTATGTTGTTTGTGGCTATTGTGAAGGGTGATGTTTCTCTGATTTCTTTAACAACCCCTTTGTTGACTGAATATGTAATGGCTACAGATTTTTTTTTAATTTAATCTTGTATCCTCATACTTTACTGAATGTATTTTTCAGCTGTAGGAGAATACTGGTAGAATTTTTTGGTTGCTTATGTAAACTATCATATCATCTGAAAATAGAGAAAGTTTGAGTCCTTCCTTACCAATTTGCATCCCGTTGAACTCCTTTTCTTGTCTTATTTGTTTAGCTAGCCCTTCAATTACAATAATGAAGAGATATGGAGAGATAGGGCAGCCTAGTCTTTTTCCTGATTTTAGAGGAAACACCTTAAGCTTCTCTACATTCAGCTTGATATTTCCCATGGGTTTACTATATATTGCTTTTATTATGTTTACATAAATTCCTGTTATCCCTAATCTCCCCAAGACCTTTAACATGAAAGTATGTTGAATTTTGTCAAAGGTTTTTTTTTCTACATCTAGGGAGATTATTACGTGACGTTTCATTTTCAGTTTGTTTATATAGTGGTATATTTGATATATTTTCATATGTGAAACAATCCCTGTAAGCCAGAGATGAAGCCTACTTGATCATAGTAGATGATTTCTCTGACATATTCTTGGATTCAGTTTTCCCATATTTTCTTGAGTATTTTTGCATCAATGTGCATGAGGGATATTGGTCTGTAATTTTCTCTCTTATTTATGGCTTTGTGTGGATGGGCATCAAGGTGATTGTAGCCTCATAAAAAGAGTTTGGTAATGAACCTTCTTTTCTATTGTGTGGAACAATTTCAGGAGTATTAATATAGCTCTTCCATGAATTTTTGGTAGAATTCTTCACTGAAGAAGACATCTGGCTCTGGGATTTTTATGTTGGAAGGCTTTTCATTATTATTCCTACTTTGTTAGTTGTTATAGGGCAATTTAAGTTGCTTGTCTATTCTTGATTTAATTCTGGTAAGTAATAGTTATCCAGAAATTTGTCCATATCCTTTGAATTTTCAAATCTTGTGGAGTATAGGTTTTCAAAATATGACCTTAAAATTGTCTGCATTTCCTCAGTGTCTATTGTTATAGACACTGTGACTACTTTTTCTTTCTGATTTTGTTAATTTTCATGTTCTCTCTATGCTTTTTGGTTAGTTTGGATAAAGGTTTCTCTACCTTGTTAATTTTCTCAAAAAACGAACTCTTTGTATCATTGATTTTTTTGTATTGTTTTCCTGTTTTTTATTTATTGTTTTTTAGAGACCCCCCCATTTCTTTTTGGCTCTGCTGCCTGTCCCACAACTATATATTGTGGAACAGGTTGGTCTTGAACTCACAGAGATAAGCTTCCATCTGCCTCCTGATCACCAGCATACTTGCCACCACCACCCAGCTTTTGGTACCTTTTTAAATGTCTTCTTTAAACATATTACTATTTTTATCACTATTTTGCTGCACTCCTATGTTTCTTAGATTTTACTTATTTCATTCTTTTTCTCAAGTGATGCTGATTATTGATTTCTGTGTAGAGCAAAGTTTCTTCTAACTGTGGCTTGTCTTATGCTGTGTAATTGAGAATTGTTTTGAACTCCTAATCCTGGCTTCTCCTGTACAGTGCTGGGAAGAAAATCCTACACTTCGTTCCAGTTGGGCCCTTGCCTGGTCAGGGAGAAGGAAAATAGACCAGAAAATGAGTGAACTCCCAAGATCTCTGATTATTGTGGGGTCTTATAAATGAAGAGGGATTTGTGCAATGATTGAATTCATGTCCCACTTGGATACTGGTGGAGTCACAATGCAGAAAGGGAGAGGCAGGATGGAAGCTGAGGTTTCCTCCTTCAACAGTAGTTGAGGTGAGCAATGTAGAATTAGATAATCATTCCTAGAAAATCCATCATTGTCTCACAGGGCAGGTTCTTGGAATCCACAGATGAGGGCTATCAAGACTTTGGATAGAGGAGAGACCTTATCATGTATACAAATTACTATAATTACAGTATTTAGCCAAAACCAGTCTGGGTGAACTCTTGTGGACTATGTAACTGGACTTTTTTTTTTTTTTTTTTTTTTTTGTTCGTTTGGATGTACAGTCCGAGAGAAAAGGTTTGAGGAATACTTGGTGTGCTCTAACTGAAACCCCTAGTCTCTGGAGCACATGGCCATGAAGCTATTTTCAGCTTTTAAAAATATTTTTTTCAGATCATAGCTACATCATATCCACATATACTTTTCTGCCCACAAGCCCTGCCATGATTACTTGTGTTCTCTAATTCACAGCCTGCTTTTCTTAAACAGGAGTTTCACATTAAACACAGTGAATATTAGAAGGTGTCATACATTTGGCTGCAGTATTTCCCAGCTATGAGGTCAATGGTTACTGGCCAGTAACAATGAGTGTGTAACAAAATGTGCACACAAGGTACAGTGTGATTTTAATAATGAGCAGCTTGACTTCCAGGACAGTAGAAGAATGTATACTAAAACACAAACTTTCTGGATTAGGCCGCTATCTGCTGGGTGTGTAGTGCAGAGCTACAAGGTCTATGCAATCTGAGTCATTGATTTCTGATTCTCTGGTAGTGGGCTGCAAAATTTTAGGTCCAACTGGGTGGTCCCAGCCAATGCTGGACTCTGAGAAGCCTTCTTTCCATGATTCTCTTTTCCTTATGCTCTATCGAGTTGTAAGGAAGAACACAGGTTACACTATTCTGAGTGTACGGTTTTCAAAGCAGGTCTGCTCAGATGTCATTTCTGCAAAATTTGTATGGACCATGAGACAGACTGGTGTTCTTTTGGTCCATGTGGTGACCTGGGCAGTTACCCTTGTCCTCTGAGCCTTCCTCTCCATGTGTTTCTTGGTTTGGGGGAGACTCTGCAGCCCTGGCATGGGTGGGTGTGTTGCTTATTATATAACTGTCCAGTGTGCATATGCATGCAATGCTGTTGGTGTGCATTGGGGGCTGACGCTGGATAACTGAAGGTCTGATTTCTTGAAGTTCTGAATATTCCATTCCACTTTCAGGTTTGCCTTATAAATAGTTTAGAAAGTAGTAAAAAATGGTGATGTGGATGTCTCTCAGCAATACAAGATTATAATGTTTTTAACTCTCTGCTACCAAGAGTTACAATACTGTGTTAACTGACATTAAATTCCGGTGTACAAAATGATTCTCTATTCTGCAGAGATATCTCAGGTGTGTATGGTTTGGGTAGGGATTTAGGTCAGGATCTTCACCTTGGGCCATAAACCACTTGGCAGGAAGTTGATTTTAAATTATTCTCCCATGTTGTCTGTGGAGTGCGCATCAGTGTGGCTAGGTTTACCTGAAACAATAAAGGGGTGTAAAGGTCTACAGAGCCATAGCAGGAGGTCAGCTCCTTTTGCATGGAGAGCTCTAGAACAGGGACATCCTGTCTTTGGAATAAATATCCATAGCTACAGGGTCAAAAGTGTCTAAGGGTCACTTTTAGTTGATTTAATTGGAGTGTTGAAGTCTGTGTTTATTTAATCTCTGTACACATGGATTCATAGATATCTGAATAACATTGGTCAAGATCACACTTTTCTTGGCTAAGTTTCTTTTGTATTTTATATTAATAGTTGATATTTTTTGACCTTTGCTCTTGGGATATTCTCTCTATCTCTTTTATTCATTTACACATATTATACATATTTTGATTGTTGTTGCTTTGTGATAAGTATAAAAGTCATATTATGTTAGTTTGTGTACTGTGTTTTCATAATTCCATTGAGCATTCTGAGTATTTCCAAAAAAATTGTTACTGTGCCTTTGCAATCTGCATTTTGTTATTAATTGTTGTTCATTGTCATTGGATTGTATTCATTTCATGTTACAAACTTACCATGTATAGGATCTTAAATTCTGATACTTCATGTTCTGAAAACCATTATATAATTCTTTATTTATTTTGGTTTTATTGTTAATCTGTGGAAGAGATTTGGTTCATCAGGTAAAACATGTTGTGTATCTTGGCAAGAGACTCTGCACATTTTTTGGAGATGACCAGAGTTCAGATACTTACACTCAACTTCACATCATTATCTACAATCCATAACCTGTATACTTATACAAACCATTTTTTCTCAAACTCATACATACAAATTATAGCAATAAACTTGAGAAAATGGTAAAGATTAGAATATCAATATTATTGCCCTAAATTCTAGTCTTGTACACTACAGTTTAGATTTTACACACTGTGCTGGAAATTGTAAAGCTACTTCTACTTGTACTTAATAATCAAAACATGGATTCAGATATGTGATTAATGATGAAAGATCAGAGAAGCAGAGCAGTCAAACCCTAGCTCATATTTCTACTGAAGTACTCATAACAAAGGGGTGGGCAATTCTGATACTAGGAGTCTTCCCTCAGAAAACAATGAGTTTTTTTCTTCTTCCTCCTTATATTTCTTTCTCCTCCCATCCATATCTACCTCACAATTTCAGGGATAAAGGAATGGGCCACCACTTGTCTCTCTTTCTCTTTTAGACTGGATCAATGTGGTGTAGCCTGGGGTGGGAGTGAAATTACAGACATGCACCTGATTATGTCTCCCATAGGGATTATGTATCCCTATGTGCTAGGATTAAAGGTGTACTCCACCATGGCCTGTCCTCTATGGCTAAGCACTGCATAGCTCCACATTCTATTCTTAAAGCAAGTTTGTTTTTTGTTTATATATGTTTATGTTTGAAGAAGAGAATAGTTTCAGTCTGAATTGTATAATGATCTTTGCAAGCTCTTCACATTGTGTGGAGAGAGAAAGAGAGTTTGAAATTCTCCTCTGCAGGAACAGAGCTGGGCCATCTACTGATGACATGGGAAAGTGACATTGAAATTAATGTCTGACTATGCAGTGTTGGCTTTTGCCTTTGGTTCCAGCACTGAGGAAATAGATGCAAGTGGATCTCTCTGATTTAGAGGTCAGCCTGGTCTACAGAATAAGTTCTAGGACAGTAGGGCCACAAAAGGAAACTCTGTCGCAAAAATAAAAATAAATAAGTAAATAAATGTATCAATAAATATTAGACAGTTAATGAAAAAAAACTATTAGAAAACAACAACAACAAGATTAAAATTAAAATAAGAAATTCACCAGCACAGTTTACTAAGGAAGGAATAGGATGGCAAGAGCCACACAGGGAAATTCTGTCAAAAAAAAAAAAAAAAAAAAACCCAAAAACCAAATAATTTCCTATTTGTGCAGATCTCTGAAATGTCTAGGTCTGGAGTAAAAGCCAGAGTCAAAGGAGGTGCTGGGCCTGGTGTGTCTTTACGAACACGCTAACCCTTTAGGAAGAGCTCTTGGCAATCCAGCCTCACTAGCCAGGTACACTGAGCCAACACACAAGTCTCAGGTCTGGAAGGAGACTTCCTGGAGTCATGCTGCAGGCTTGCTTTTATATCAGAACAGGCACCAGAGGAATGATTGCTGCTCTGTGAGTGCTGCTGGGGAATGAAGGAGAACAGAAGCTACAGCATGGTGAGTGAGTGGATTCAGAGGGTGGTATGGGGAGTCATGAATGTCTGTTTTGCAGGCCTTCTAGGAGGACGCTGGGCTTGAAAGTGCTGTCAAATTCAGTGTTCTGTTAGGTCCATTGTGGTCCTAGGAGCTTCCCCAACCAGGGTGTGGCCCAGGAATACTTTTCCTTGTGGGCTGCATCTGTGGAAAGGATTTTGATTATGCAGCAAGGTGAATAAATACTTTGAAGTCAGCTCCATTATGCTTTTGGTGCACAGGGATGGCAAGTTACCAAAGAAGGAGAGGTTCAGTTTGTCCAGTGCCTTCCAGAAGCTTTGCCCTTCACATCTAACATTTATGGGTCAGATACATGCAGAGTTATTACCATTTTTTGCCATCAAAATAACTTAACTTCTATTGTAAGAAATGAATAGAAAGATCTTATTTTGCATATCATTCTCACTTCCATCTCCCTCCCTCCTCCAGTGACCTCCCCATCCCATCCCACATACATTTCTCTGGGAGGCTGAGTTCTTTAGGAGGATTCATCAAAACCTGTCAAGACATTTGGGTTTGGCGCGGGCCCTCCTCCTTGTCTCTAGGCTAAGGGAGTATTCACACTTGGAGTTAATTTTGTGTATGCTCTAAATGGCATTCTTTTTCTTAATTATTTATATATATGTATATATGTATGTATGTATGTATGTATATATGGATTTTTGTGTTACAGCATGATCTGGAATTTTCTTTTTTTAATGCTTGTTGTATTTTACTTTTCATCCTTTAATCCATTTGTTTATGCTTACTGATACATCATCGGCAGCGCCTGAATCTCTGTTTGTGGTGTGGCAGGACCTGAGATAATGGGCCCATTCCTGGCATAGCAGTAGTAGCCAAAATGTTGATACCAGCTGAAAAGATGGCTGCAGCATGGGCATTAGCAGCTTTGCTTCTGGACTCTATCATCTAGCATCCCTAGTACAATGTGAGATGCATTGATCATTCAGAAAATGCTCTGCCCATGTCTACAACTTTCCTAAACTTCTCCCTGACAGATATTTGCACCCTAATCTTAATCGGTGATGGGTTGGCATTGTCTGTCGTTTAAACAATTCAAAGAATTAAATAAGTCAGTAATAGCTAACTGTCACAATAAAGAGGTGATGTAGCGTTTAACTGGCAGGGAAGCATGGACAGACGCCAGTCGTGAAGGATGTCATCATCATCAATTGAAACAGTGAATCATGAAATGTGATGATATTGCACATTACCACCACAAGAGGGTGCTTTACAGGTCTCTTCATGGAATGGAACATTTTGGTTTACATAACTATACAAACATTTACATTATCTTGGGTATTAACAAGAATTGACAATATAAATACTTTATTTATGTAATTAGATGATCTGTGGCACCAAATTCCAGGTGTCATGGATGATATAATCATTGTTTTATATAATTTAATAATCAAATAATGAGTACATGTAACATCATCCACTTCCCTAACATGGCTCCAACCAGACTCGTGAACGATCCTGTCGTGATTAATTTTAATATTTTAACTACATAATTAAGACTTAGATGTTCTATAATAATTGACTCCCACATCGTGGAACCACAATCCACTGATCATGGATTATCTAATGTCCTATTTTAATAATCAAATAACAACATTATCAGAGGATGAAATGGTCTGCAATTTCAACTCGACACAGTTGACTCTCACTTGACTCCCACATGTTTCAGTGAAACAACCAGGTTCATCCCTTATTTAATCGCAGAGTTGAGTAGTAAGTGGTTTAAATGCTGATATGTCGTTGCGCATGCAGGGCTTTAGAAGACATCACATATTTAATGTTGGACGGCAGCCTGCAAAGAGATGGCTTCCAATTCAATAATCCCTAGGTCTACTCTAACAAATGGATTATCGACATCCTGAAGGAAGTTAACAATGGAAAACTCACCTTTTGATGAAAAATTGTGAGTCTTATTATCTTTTGTTCCATAGCTTTACTTCTTAGGATAGAGAACATTCATAAAGACAAACCTTTGGACTGTTTCTCCACAGACTATGTTCTCTGAAAATTAGGGAATCTTGAATTTGGTAATCAGTAAAAGCTGTAGGCAAAATTCCAGAGATTTGGCTATGACTTGGTTAGGCGTATCAAATGCTGTCATGAAAAGATTTAGGAGATAGTTATCTTGGGAGACTGTAATGTCCCATGATAATACTTTCTCGAAGCTGCTCTCTTGTCCTTGGCCCATGATACCAGGATACAGAAAGCAAGCAGAATTGCCAGGCAACATTCATGATCCAACATTCTGTCACATTCTAGTGCCCCTCCCACATGCTAAAAGTAGTATACCCATGGATGAACTCACCTTACAGCCTCACTGATTTTCTCACAAAAACAAAGCAGGGCTCTTTCCTTTTAGTTATACATCGTATTTACCAGTCTCTCAAACAACAACATGCCTATAGTGAAATAAGCATGAAAAGGAAAGCATCATTATGCCATTCAAGTACATTGATGAGTATTTTAAACCTGTTTTCTATGCTTCAATTTTCTAATTTCTGGAATGGAAACAATACAGTTAATCGCCTCTACCATATTCCTTTTCTCTTTATTGAAAATAAAATAAACTCCTCTGCATTCTCGTACCTTTAGAGGTGCTTGATCCCATGGTTTCTCAGAGTGGTTTCGATTTGCCTTTGGCTGATGACTAAGGATTTTGAGCAGTGTCTTATGTTTCTTTCAGTCATTTTGAATTCCTCAATTGATAGTTCTCTATTAAGTCCTGTACCCCGCTTTTTAATATGGTTACTTAGAATTATTTATTGTTGGTAGTGTGTCATGTTCACAGCCGACAGAGTTCATTAGATGAGATTCCCTGATCAAGAGATTATTCAGTTAATCCATTTTTCAAATCGGTGGTGACTGTGTCCTTCATGGGTCAGTTCTGTTGCAACCTCGCAGATAATGATGATGTGAAACAATACAGTTTTTTTTTTTTTTTTGAATCGTGTATTCATTCGATTGTTAAAAATCTCCAATTACTTAATCAGTAATCACTGGGTAACACAGTGTCCCTCATAATCTGGGCACTGCTTCTGGTACAGACCTCCTGCTGTGTCAGTCCCACAGAGGCCAAATGACAGATGACACCATCATCCATTGAAACCATGAATCATAAACTGTGATGATATTGCATATTAAAGCCACAAGAGGGAGCTTTACAGGTCTCTTCATGGAATGGACAATTTTTGGTTTACATAATTACACACATATTTACATTATTTTGGGGATTAACACAGATTGTCAATTTAAATACATTAATTATGTAATTAGGTGATCTGTGGCACCAGATTCCAGGTGTAATGGACGATATAATCATTGTTTTATATAAATAAATAATCAAATAATGAGTTCATGTAACATCATCCACTTCCCTAAGGTGGCTCCAAACCAGGCTCATGAACGATGCTGTCGTGATTAATTTAAATATTTTAACTACATAATTGATATTAAGATGATCTATAATAATTGCCTCCCACATCGCGTCACCACAGTCCACTGATCATGGATTATCTAATGTCCTATATTAAACAAACAAATAACAACATAATGAGAGGATGAAATGGTCTGCCATGCTCCACACAATTGAGTCTCAGTTGACTTCCACATGATTGTGGGAAACTCCCAGGTACATCTCTTATTTAATCGCAGAGCAGAGTAGTAACATGTTTAAATGCTGAACTCTCATTGTGTATACAGGGTTTTAGAAGATATCACATATTTAATGTTGGAGGGCTGCCTCAAAAGAAATGGACTGAAATCGAATATTCGCTAAGTCTACTCTAACAAACGGATTATCACCTTCCTGAAGGAATTCAACAATGTCAAACTCACCTTTTTGATGAATAATCGTGAGTCTTATTATCTTTTGTTCCATAGTTTTACTTCTGAGGAGAGAGAGTATTCATAAACAGAAGTCTCTGAACTGTTTCTCCACAGCCTATGTCCTCTGATGAGGTAATCTTGCATTTGGTAACCAGTAAAAGCCGTAGGCAAACTTCCAGAGGTATGGCTATGACTTGGTTAGGCGAATCAAATGCTGTCATGAAAAGTTTTAGGAGATAGTTATCTTGGGAGACTGTAATGTCCCAAGATAACTCTTTCTCGAAGCTGCTCTCTCGTCCTTGGCCCATGATACCAGGATACAGAATGCAAGCAGGGTTGCCAGGCTACATTTATGAACCAACATTCTGTCACATTCTAGTGCCCCTCCCACAGGCTTAAAGGAGTATACCCACCGATGAACTAACCTTACAGCCTCACTGAGTTTCTCACAAAAACAAAGCAGGGCTCTTTCTTTTGAGTTCTACATATTTACCCATCTCTCAAGCTACAACATGCCTATAGTGACATAAGCATGAAAACGAAAGCATCATTGTGCCATTCAAGTACAATGATGACTATTTTAAACCTGTTTTCTATGCTTCAATTTGCTAATTTCTAGAATGGAAACAATACAGTTAATCGCCTCTACCATAATCCTTTTCCCTTTCTTGAAAATAAAATAAATTCCTCTTCATCCTCTTACCATTAGAGGAGCTTGACCCCATGGTTTCTCAGAGTTGTGTAGATTTGCATTAGGCTGATGATTAAGGATTTTGAGCAGTGTCTTATGTTTCTTTCAGTCATTTTGGATTCCTCAATTGACTTTTCTCTATTAAGTCCTGTATCCTGCTTTCTAATATGGTTATTTAGAGTGATTAATTGTTGGTGGTGTGTCATGTTATCAGCCCGACAGACTTCATTAGATGAGATTCCCTGATCAGGAGATTATTCAGTTATTCCATTTTTAAAATCAGTGGTCACTGTGTCCTTCATGGGTCAGTTCTGTTGCAACCTCTCAGAAACTGATGATGCGAAACAGTACAGTTTTTTAAACTCGTGTAATCATTCGATTGCTAAAAATCTACTATTACGTAATCAGCAATCACTGCATAAGGCAGTGTCCCCCATTCTCTGGGCACTGCTTCTGGTACCGATCTCCTGCTCTGTCAATCCCACAACAGCCACATGAGGGATGACACCATCATTACTTACGCAATCAAGTAAGTTAAAAATTGGATAGTCTCCCATACTTAACTTTTAAAAGATGGAACCATACTCCAGTGATTGTCAAGGAAGTAGTACTTAGATGATTAAATAATGCCACGTGATTAACTCCCATGGAGGAATGGCCCGACTCCTGTCAAGAAGAACAACACCTTCATCGATTGAAATAATTAATATATAATGAAAAATGATTGAAAAATGACATGGTGGTGCACACTTAAATCCCACATGGAGTAGTCAGAATGATCTCTTCCTGGAATAATGATGTTTTTAAAAAATTAAATTGATAATTAATTAGTGGGCCTTTTATAGTAACACTGACGAGATGGCACCAAAGTCCTAAACCTATCGCTGATGTAAAGATCTATTTACACAGCTAAATGATGAAGTAATGAGATGATATTACATCATCAACTCCCACAATCTGACTCCAAAAGGGACTTATGGTCCATAACATTACCTGTATTGTAAATATGTCAATTAAATGATGAATTATTACCTAATTTCCTAGTTTAACAGTTAAAGAAGCAAGTGTAGTATTAGATTATGTGATGGTCTGGTACAACGGTCTCCCCAAGGGAGGCTCAAAACTCCAGTGATCACTGAATACATAATGAAAGATTTTCATAATTAAATGAATAAACATTAAACAAGTGGATGGTGTTTTATGCGTGAAGCCTAAATGATTGCTCAATACTGAATAGACATTGAGTTCTTAATCTTAGATTTGAACAAAAAATGAATGAATAAAGAGAAAGTTTCTCATAATTCACCCTTAGAGAGATAACAAAATGATATCAACATAGATTTAAATAAGGAAAGAAAGAGGAAAGGAAGAAAGAAAGAAAGAATTCACAAGATACAATTTAACACCAACATGGTGGATCAAGACTACACTCTTCTTGGAGTAGAAAAAGACAGATTTGAAGACTGAAATAATCAGATATTTAGATAGTCTGTCACACTTGAGTCACACAAGGTGGCGCCAAACTTCAGGGATCACAGATTATATAATGAAAGAATTTAATAATTACATCTTTAAATATGTAAGCCGTTGACCTTTTTTTGTAACATCAATTCCTGGGCAGACTTGCCAGGTATGAAACTGTATGCTGTCATCACACAATTTTAAAATGCCATCAGTTAATCGTCAGATAATCATACTGTCTTGCGTGATGAATTGGCTTGAACTCATCACAAGCGCCTGAATCTCTGTGGTGTTGTGGCAGGACGTGAGATAATGGGCCCAATTCTGGCATAGCAGTAGTAGCCACAATGTTGATAACAGCTGAAAAGATGGCTACAGCAGGGGCATCACCAGCATAGCTGAGAGAGAGAGATGTTCCTCCGTGTTCTGAGTCGTCATCCTTTTGCCAGGTCTCGGTGATGGTGCCGACCTCCTAGTGCCACTCCTTCTTCTCATGGCAGATCACAACCGGTGTGAAGATGTGGAGGAAGAGCAGGTAGTCAACACCCAGACCACCGTGCCGGCCTTGATGAAGTCCTTGTACTTCTCGGAGGGCACCGTGCAACATTCTGGACTCAATCACCCAGCATCCCTCGTACTCTGGGAGATGCATAGATCATTCAGAAAACGCTCTGCCCATGTCTACAACTTTCCTGACCTTGTCCCTGACAGGTATTTGCACCCTAACCGTAATCGGTGATGACACTGTCCTTCGTTTGCATAATTTAAAGAATTAAATAAGTTAGTAATAGCTAACTGTCACAATAAATAGGGGATGCAGCATTTTACTGGCAGGGAAGCATGGCCAGACTCCATTCATGAAGGATGTCATCATCACCACTTGAGTCAATGAATCATAAAATGTGTAGATATTGCACATTATCTCCACAAGAGGGAGCTTTACAGGTCTCTTCATGGAATGGAGGATTGTTGTTTACATAACTATACAAATATTTACATTATCCTGGGGATTAACACAGATTGTCAGTTTAAAGTAATTAATTACGTAATTAGGTGATCTGTGGCACCAGATTCCAGGTGTCATGGACGATAAAATCATTGTTTTATATAACTAAATAATCAAATAATGAGTTCATGTAACATCATCCACTTCCCTAAGGTGGCTCCAAACCAGGCTCATGAACGATGCTGTCGTGATTAATTTAAATATTTTAACTACATAATTGATATTGAGATGGTCTATAATAATTGCCTCCCACATCACGTCACCACAATCCACTGATCATGGATTATCTAATGTCCAATTTTAATAAACAAATAACAACATAATCAGAGGATGAAATGGTCTGCCATGCTCCACACAATTGAGTCTCAGTTGACTCCCACATGATTGTGGGAAATTCCAAGTTTCATCCCTTATTTAATCGCAGAGCAGAGTAGTAACATGTTTAAATGCTGAACTCTCATTGTGTATGCAGGGTTTTTAGAAGATATCACATATTTAATGTTGGACGGCTGCCTCAAAAGAGATGGACTGAAATCTAACAATCGCTAAGTCTACTCTAACAAATGGATTATCACCTTCCTGAAGGAATTCAACAATGTCAAACTCACCTTTTTGATGAATAATCGTGAGTCTTATTATCTTTTGTTCCATAGTTTTACTTCTGAGGAGAGAGAGTATTCATAAACAGAAGTCTCTGAACTGTTTCTCCACAGCCTATGTCCTCTGATGAGGTAATCTTGCATTTGGTAACCAGTAAAAGCCGTAGGCAAACTTCCAGAGGTATGGCTATGACTTGGTTAGGCGAATCAAATGCTGTCATGAAAAGTTTTAGGAGATAGTTATCTTGGGAGACTGTAATGTCCCAAGATAACTCTTTCTCGAAGCTGCTCTCTCGTCCTTGGCCCATGATACCAGGATACAGAATGCAAGCAGGGTTGCCAGGCTACATTTATGAACCAACATTCTGTCACATTCTAGTGCCCCTCCCACAGGCTTAAAGGAGTATACCCACCGATGAACTAACCTTACAGCCTCACTGAGTTTCTCACAAAAACAAAGCAGGGCTCTTTCTTTTGAGTTCTACATATTTACCCGTCTCTCAAGCTACAACATGCCTATAGTGACATAAGCATGAAAACGAAAGCATCATTGTGCCATTCAAGTACAATGATGACTATTTTAAACCTGTTTTCTATGCTTCAATTTGCTAATTTCTAGAATGGAAACAATACAGTTAATCGCCTCTACCATAATCCTTTTCCCTTTCTTGAAAATAAAATAAATTCCTCTTCATCCTCTTACCATTAGAGGAGCTTGACCCCATGGTTTCTCAGAGTTGTGTAGATTTGCATTAGGCTGATGATTAAGGATTTTGAGCAGTGTCTTATGTTTCTTTCAGTCATTTTGGATTCCACAATTGACTTTTCTCTATTAAGTCCTGTATCCTGCTTTCTAATATGGTTATTTAGAGTGATTAATTGTTGGTGGTGTGTCATGTTATCAGCCCGACAGACTTCATTAGATGAGATTCCCTGATCAGGAGATTATTCAGTTATTCCATTTTTAAAATCAGTGGTCACTGTGTCCTTCATGGGTCAGTTCTGTTGCAACCTCTCAGAAACTGATGATGCGAAACAGTACAGTTTTTTAAAATCGTGTAATCATTCGATTGTTAAAAATCTACTATTACGTAATCAGTAATCACTGCATAAGGCAGTGTCCCCCATTCTCTGGGCACTGCTTCTGGTACCGATCTCCTGCTCTGTCAATCCCACAACAGCCACATGAGGGATGACACCATCATTACTTACGCAATCAAGTAAGTTAAAAATTGGATAGTCCTCCATACCTAACTTTCAAAAGATGGAACCATACTCCAGTGATTGTCAAGGAAGTAGTACTTAGATGATTAAATAATGCCACGTGATTAACTCCCATGGAGGAATGGCCCGACTCCCGTCAAGAAGAACAACATCTTCATCGATTGAAATAATTAATATATAATGAAAAATGATTGAAAAATGACATGGTGGTGCACACTTAAATCCCACATGGAGTAGTCAGAATGATCTCTTCCTGGAATAATGATGTTTTTAAAAATTAAATTGATAATTAATTAGTGGGCCTTTTATAGTAACACTGACGAGATGGCACCAAAGTCCTAAACCTATCGCTGATGTAAAGATCTATTTACACAGCTAAATGATGAAGTAATGAGATGATATTACATCATCAACTCCCACAATCTGACTCCAAAAGGGACTTATGGTCCATAACATTACCTGTATTGTAAATACGTCAATTAAATGATGAATTATTACCTAATTTCCTAGTTTAACAGTTAAAGAAGCAAGTGTAGTATTAGATTATGTGATGGTCTGGTACAACGGTCTCCCCTAAGGAGGCTCAAAACTCCAGTGATCACTGAATACATAATGACAGATTTTCATAATTAAATGAATAAACATTAAACAAGTGGATGGTGTTTTATGCGTGAAGCCTAAATGATTGCTCAATACTGAATAGACATTGAGTTCTTAATCTTAGATTTGAACAAAAAATGAATGAATAAAGAGAAAGTTTCTCATAATTCACCCTTAGAGAGATAACAAAATGATATCAACATAGATTTAAATAACGGAAGGAAAAAAAAAAAAAAAAAAGAAAGGAAGGAAGGAAGGAAGAAAGGAAGAAAGAAAGAAAGAATTCACAAGATACAATTTAACACCAACATGGTGGATCAAGACTACACTCTTCCTGGAGTAGAAAAAGACAGATTTGAAGAATGAAATAATCAGATATTTAGATAGTCTGTCACACTTGAGTCTCACCCAAGGTGGCGCCAAACTTCAGGGATCACAGATTATATAATGAAAGAATTTAATAATTACATCTTTAAATATGTAAGCCGTTGACCTTTTTTTGTAACATCAATTCCTGGGCAGACTTGCCAGGTATGAAACTGTATGCTGTCATCACACAATTTTAAAATGCCATCAGTTAATCGTCAGATAATCATACTGTCTTGCGTGATGAATCTTTGGCTTGAACTCATCACAAGCGCCTGAATCTCTGTTGTGTTGTGGCAGGACGTGAGATAATGGGCCCAATTCTGGCATAGCAGTAGTAGCCACAATGTTGATAACAGCTGAAAAGATGGCTACAGCAGGGGCATCACCAGCATAGCTGAGAGAGAGAGATGTTCCTCCGTGTTCTGAGTCGTCATCCTTTTGCCAGGTCTCGGTGATGGTGCCGACCTCCTAGTGCCACTCCTTCTTCTCATGGCAGATCACAACCGGTGTGAAGATGTGGAGGAAGAGCAGGTAGTCAACACCCAGACCACCGTGCCGGCCTTGATGAAGTCCTTGTACTTCTCGGAGGGCACCGTGCAACATTCTGGACTCAATCACCCAGCATCCCTCGTACTCTGGGAGATGCATAGATCATTCAGAAAACGCTCTGCCCATGTCTACAACATTCCTAACCTTGTCCCTGACAGGTATTTGCACCCTAACCGTAATCGGTGATGGCACTGTCCTTTGTTTGCATAATTTAAAGAATTAAATAAGTTAGTAATAGCTAACTGTCACAATAAATAGGGGATGTAGCATTTTACTGGCAGGGAAGCATGGCCAGACTCCATTCATGAAGGTTGTCATCATCACCAATTGAGTCAATGAATCATAATATGTGTAGATATTGCACATTATCTCCACAAGAGGGAGCTTTACAGGTCTCTTCATGGAATGGAGGATTGTTGTTTACATAACTATACAAATATTTACATTATCCTGGGGATTAACACAGATTGTCAGTTTAAAGTAATTAATTACGTAATTAGGTGATCTGTGGCACCAGATTCCAGGTGTCATGGACGATAAAATCATTGTTTTATATAACTAAATAATCAAATAATGAGTTCATGTAACATCATCCACTTCCCTAAGGTGGCTCCAAACCAGGCTCATGAACGATGCTGTCGTGATTAATTTAAATATTTTAACTACATAATTGATATTAAGATGGTCTATAATAATTGCCTCCCACATCGCGTCACCACAATCCACTGATCATGGATTATCTAATGTCCAATTTTAATAAACAAATAACAACATAACCAGAGGATGAAATGGTCTGCCATGCTCCACACAATTGAGTCTCAGTTGACTCCCACATGATTGTGGGAAATTCCAAGTTTCATCCCTTATTTAATCGCAGAGCAGAGTAGTAACATGTTTAAATGCTGAACTCTCATTGTGTATGCAGGATTTTTAGAAGATATCACATATTTAATGTTGGACGGCTGCCTCAAAAGAGATGGACTGAAATCTAACAATCGCTAAGTCTACTCTAACAAACGGATTATCACCTTCCTGAAGGAATTCAACAATGTCAAACTCACCTTTTTGATGAATAATCGTGAGTCTTATTATCTTTTGTTCCATAGTTTTACTTCTGAGGAGAGAGAGTATTCATAAACAGAAGTCTCTGAACTGTTTCTCCACAGCCTATGTCCTCTGATGAGGTAATCTTGCATTTGGTAACCAGTAAAAGCCGTAGGCAAACTTCCAGAGGTATGGCTATGACTTGGTTAGGCGAATCAAATGCTGTCATGAAAAGTTTTAGGAGATAGTTATCTTGGGAGACTGTAATGTCCCAAGATAACTCTTTCTCGAAGCTGCTCTCTCGTCCTTGGCCCATGATACCAGGATACAGAATGCAAGCAGGGTTGCCAGGCTACATTTATGAACCAACATTCTGTCACATTCTAGTGCCCCTCCCACAGGCTTAAAGGAGTATACCCACCGATGAACTAACCTTACAGCCTCACTGAGTTTCTCACAAAAACAAAGCAGGGCTCTTTCTTTTGAGTTCTACATATTTACCCGTCTCTCAAGCTACAACATGCCTATAGTGACATAAGCATGAAAACGAAAGCATCATTGTGCCATTCAAGTACAGTGATGAGTATTTTAAACCTGTTTTCTATGCTTCAATTTGCTAATTTCTAGAATGGAAACAATACAGTTAATCGCCTCGACCATAACCCTTTTCCCTTTCTTGAAAATAAAATAAATTCCTCTTCATCCTCTTACCATTAGAGGAGCTTGACCCCATGGTTTCTCAGAGTTGTGTAGATTTGCATTAGGCTGATGATTAAGGATTTTGAGCAGTGTCTTATGTTTCTTTCAGTCATTTTGGATTCCTCAATTGACTGTTCTCTACTAAGTCCTGTATCCTGCTTTCTAATATGGTTATTTAGAGTGATTAATTGTTGGTGGTGTGTCATGTTATCAGCCCGACAGAGTTCATTAGATGAGATTCCCTGATCAGGAGATTATTCAGTTATTCCATTTTTAAAATAGGTGGTCACTGTGTCCTTCATGGGTCAGTTCTGTTGCAACCTCTCAGAAACTGATGATGCGAAACAGTACAGTTTTTTAAAATCGTGTAATCATTCGATTGTTAAAAATCTACTATTACGTAATCAGTAATCAGTGCATAAGGCAGTGTCCCCCATTCTCTGGGCACTGCTTCTGGTACCGATCTCCTGCTCTGTCAATCCCACAACAGCCACATGAGGGATGACACCATCATTACTTACGCAATCAAGTAAGTTAAAAATTGGATAGTCCTCCATACTTAACTTTCAAAAGATGGAACCATACTCCAGTGATTGTCAAGGAAGTAGTACTTAGATGATTAAATAATGCCACGTGATTAACTCCCATGGAGGAATGGCCCGACTCCCGTCAAGAAGAACAACATCTTCATCGATTGAAATAATTAATATATAATGAAAAAATGATTGAAAAATGACATGGTGGTGCACACTTAAATCCCACATGGAGTAGTCAGAATGATCTCTTCCTGGAATAATGATGTTTTTAAAAAATTAAATTGATAATTAATTAGTGGGCCTTTTATAGTAACACTGACGAGATGGCACCAAAGTCCTAAACCTATCGCTGATGTAAAGATCTATTTACACAGCTAAATGATGAAGTAAAGAGATGATATTACATCATCAACTCCCACAATCTGACTCCAACAGGGACTTAGGGTCCATAACATTACCTGTCTTGTAAATACGTCAATTAAATGATGAATTATTACCTAATTTCCTAGTTTAACAGTTAAAGAAGCAAGTGTAGTATTAGATTATGTGATGGTCTGGTACAACGGTCTCCCCTAAGGAGGCTCAAAACTCCAGTGATCACTGAATACATAATGACAGATTTTCATCATAAAATGAATAAACATTAAACAAGTGGATGGTGTTTTATGCGTGAGGCCTAAATGATTGCTCAATACTGAATAGACATTGAGTTCTTAATCTTAGATTTGAACAAAAAATGAATGAATAAAGAGAAAGTTTCTCATAATTCACCCTTAGAGAGATAACAAAATGATATCAACATTGATTTAAATAAGGAAAGGAAGAAAGAAAGAAAGAATTCACAAGATACAATTTAACACCAACTTGGTGGATCAAGACTACACTCTTCCTGGAGTAGAAATAGACAGATTTGAAGAATGAAATAATCAGATATTTAGATAGTCTGTCACACTTGAGTCACACAAGGTGACGCCAAACTTCAGGGATCACAGATTATATAATGAAAGAATTTAATAATTACATCTTTAAATATGTAAGCCGTTGACCTTTTTTTGTAACATCAATTCCTGGGCAGACTTGCCAGGTATGAAACTGTATGCTGTCATCACACAATTTTAAAATGCCATCAGTTAATCGTCAGATAATCATACTGTCTTGCGTGATGAAGTGGCTTGAACTCATCACAAGCGCCTGAATCTCTGTTGTGTTGTGGCAGGACGTGAGATAATGGGCCCAATTCTGGCATAGCAGTAGTAGCCACAATGTTGATAACAGCTGAAAAGATGGCTACAGCAGGGGCATCACCAGCATAGCTGAGAGAGAGAGATGTTCCTCCGTGTTCTGAGTCGTCATCCTTTTGCCAGGTCTCGGTGATGGTGCCGACCTCCTAGTGCCACTCCTTCTTCTCATGGCAGATCACAACCGGTGTGAAGATGTGGAGGAAGAGCAGGTAGTCAACACCCAGACCACCGTGCCGGCCTTGATGAAGTCCTTGTACTTCTCGGAGGGCACCGTGCAACATTCTGGACTCAATCACCCACCATCCCTCGTACTCTGGGAGATGCATAGATCATTCAGAAAACGCTCTGCCCATGTCTACAACTTTCCTAACCTTGTCCCTGACAGGTATTTGCACCCTAACCGTAATCGGTGATGGCACTGTCCTTCGTTTGCATAATTTAAAGAATTAAATAAATTAGTAATAGCTAACTGTCACAATAAATAGGGGATGTAGCATTTTACTGGCAGGGAAGCATGGCCAGACTCCATTCATGAAGGATGTCATCATCACCAATTGAGTCAATGAATCATAAAATGTGTAGATATTGCACATTATCTCCACAAGAGGGAGCTTTACAGGTTTCTTCATGTAATGGAGGATTGTTGTTTACATACTTATACAAATATTTACATTATCCTGGGGATTAACACAGAGTGTCAGTTTAAAGTAATTAATTACGTAATTAGGTGATCTGTGGCACCAGATTCCAGGTGTCATGGACGATAAAATCATTGTTTTATATAACTAAATAATCAAATAATGAGTTCATGTAACATCATCCACTTCCCTAAGGTGGCTCCAAACCAGGCTCATGAACGATGCTGTCGTGATTAATTTAAATATTTTAACTACATAATTGATATTAAGATGGTCTATAATAATTGCCTCCCACATCGCGTCACCACAATCCACTGATCATGGATTATCTAATGTCCAATTTTAATAAACAAATAACAACATAACCAGAGGATGAAATGGTCTGCCATGCTCCACACAATTGAGTCTCAGTTTACTCCCACATGATTGTGGGAAATTCCAAGTTTCATCCCTTATTTAATCGCAGAACAGAGTAGTAACATGTTTAAATGCTGAACTCTCATTGTGTATGCAGGGTTTTTAGAAGATATCACATATTTAATGTTGGACGGCTGCCTCAAAAGAGATGGACTGAAATCTAACAATCGCTAAGTCTACTCTAACAAACGGATTATCACCTTCCTGAAGGAATTCAACAATGTCAAACTCACCTTTTTGATGAATAATCGTGAGTATATTATCTTTTGTTCCATAGTTTTACTTCTGAGGAGAGAGAGTATTCATAAACAGAAGTCTCTGAACTGTTTCTCCAAAGCCTATGTCCTCTGATGAGGTAAACTTGCATTTGGTAACCAGTAAAAGCCGTAGGCAAACTTCCAGAGGTATGGCTATGACTTGGTTAGGCGAATCAAATGCTGTCATGAAAAGTTTTAGGAGATAGTTATCTTGGGAGACTGTAATGTCCCAAGATAACTCTTTCTCGAAGCTGCTCTCTCGTCCTTGGCCCATGATACCAGGATACAGAATGCAAGCAGGGTTGCCAGGCTACATTCATGAACCAACATTCTGTCACATTCTAGTGCCCCTCCCACAGGCTTAAAGGAGTATACCCACCGATGAACTAACCTTACAGCCTCACTGAGTTTCCCACAAAAACAAAGCAGGGCTCTTTCTTTTGAGTTCTACATATTTAACCGTCTCTCAAGCTACAACATGCCTATAGTGACATAAGCATGAAAACGAAAGCATCATTGTGCCATTCAAGTACAGTGATGAGTATTTTAAACCTGTTTTCTATGCTTCAATTTGCTAATTTCTAAATGGAAACAATACAGTTAATCGCCTCTACCATCATCCTTTTCCCTTTCTTGAAAGTAAAATAAATTCCTCTTCATCCTCTTACCATTAGAGGAGCTTGACCCCATGGTTTCTCAGAGTTGTGTAGATTTGCATTAGGCTGATGATTAAGGATTTTGAGCAGTGTCTTATGTTTCTTTCAGTCATTTTGGATTCCTCAATTGACTTTTCTCTATTAAGTCCTGTATCCTGCTTTCTAATATGGTTATTTAGAGTGATTAATTGTTGGTGGTGTGTCATGTTATCAGCCCGACAGAGTTCATTAGATGAGATTCCCTGATCAGGAGATTATTCAGTTATTCCATTTTTAAAATAGGTGGTCACTGTGTCCTTCATGGGTCAGTTCTGTTGCAACCTCTCAGAAACTGATGATGCGAAACAGTACAGTTTTTTAAAATCGTGTAATCATTCGATTGTTAAAAATCTACTATTACGTAATCAGTAATCAGTGCATAAGGCAGTGTCCCCCATTCTCTGGGCACTGCTTCTGGTACCGATCTCCTGCTCTGTCAATCCCACAACAGCCACATGAGGGATGACACCATCATTACTTACGCAATCAAGTAAGTTAAAAATTGGATAGTCCTCCATACTTAACTTTCAAAAGATGGAACCATGCTCCAGTGAATGTCAAGGAAGTAGTACTTAGATGATTAAAGAATGCCACGTGATTAACTCCCATGGAGGAATGGCCCGACTCCCGTCAAGAAGAACAACATCTTCATCGATTGAAATAATTAATATATAATGAAAAAATGATTGAAAAATGACATGGTGGTGCACACTTAAATCCCACATGGAGTAGTCAGAATGATCTCTTCCTGGAATAATGATGTTTTTAAAAAATTAAATTGATAATTAATTAGTGGGCCTTTTATAGTAACACTGACGAGATGGCACCAAAGTCCTAAACCTATCGCTGATGTAAAGATCTATTTACACAGCTAAATGATGAAGTAAAGAGATGATATTACATCATCAACTCCCACAATCTGACTCCAACAGGGACTTAGGGTCCATAACATTACCTGTCTTGTAAATACGTCAATTAAATGATGAATTATTACCTAATTTCCTAGTTTAACAGTTAAAGAAGCAAGTGTAGTATTAGATTATGTGATGGTCTGGTACAACGGTCTCCCCTAAGGAGGCTCAAAACTCCAGTGATCACTGAATACATAATGACAGATTTTCATCATAAAATGAATAAACATTAAACAAGTGGATGGTGTTTTATGCGTGAGGCCTAAATGATTGCTCAATACTGAATAGACATTGAGTTCTTAATCTTAGATTTGAACAAAAAATGAATGAATAAAGAGAAAGTTTCTCATAATTCACCCTTAGAGAGATAACAAAATGATATCAACATTGATTTAAATAAGGAAAGGAAGAAAGAAAGAAAGAATTCACAAGATACAATTTAACACCAACTTGGTGGATCAAGACTACACTCTTCCTGGAGTAGAAATAGACAGATTTGAAGAATGAAATAATCAGATATTTAGATAGTCTGTCACACTTGAGTCACACAAGGTGACGCCAAACTTCAGGGATCACAGATTATATAATGAAAGAATTTAATAATTACATCTTTAAATATGTAAGCCGTTGACCTTTTTTTGTAACATCAATTCCTGGGCAGACTTGCCAGGTATGAAACTGTATGCTGTCATCACACAATTTTAAAATGCCATCAGTTAATCGTCAGATAATCATACTGTCTTGCGTGATGAATTCTGTTGGCTTGAACTCATCACAAGCGCCTGAATCTCTGTTGTGTTGTGGCAGGACGTGAGATAATGGGCCCGATTCTGTCAGCAGTAGTAGCCACAATGTTGATAACAGCTGAAAAGATGGATACAGCAGGGGCATCACCAGCATAGCTGAGAGAGAGAGATGTTCCTCCGTGTTCTGAGTCGTCATCCTTTTGCCAGGTCTCGGTGATGGTGCCGACCTCCTAGTGCCACTCCTTCTTCTCATGGCAGATCACAACCGGTGTGAAGATGTGGAGGAAGAGCAGGTAGTCAACACCCAGACCACCGTGCCGGCCTTGATGAAGTCCTTGTACTTCTCGGAGGGCACCGTGCATCATTCTGGACTCAATCACCCAGCATCCCTCATACTCTGGGAGATGCATAGATCATTCAGAAAACGCTCTGCCCATGTCTACAACTTTCCTAACCTTGTCCCTGACAGGTATTTGCACCCTAACCGTAATCGGTGATGGCACTGTCCTTCATTTGCATAATTTAAAGAATTAAATAAGTTAGTAATAGCTAACTGTCACAATAAATAGGGGATGTAGCATTTTACTGGCAGGGAAGCATGGCCAGACTCCATTCATGAAGGATGTCATCATCACCAATTGAGTCAATGAATCATAAAATGTGTAGATATTGCACATTATCTCCACAAGAGGGAGCTTTACAGGTCTCTTCATGGAATGGAGGATTGTTGTCTACATGAGTATACAAATATTTACATTATCTTGGGGATTAACACAGATTGTCAATTTAAATTCATTAATTATGTAATTAGATGATCTGTGGCACCAGATCAGGTGTCATGGACGATATAATCATTGTTTTATCTAATTACATAATCAAATAATGAGTTCATGTAACATAATCCACTTTCCTAGGTGGCTCCAAACCAGGCTCATGAATGATGCTGTCGTGATTATTTTAAATATTTTAACTACACAATTGATATTAAGATGGTCTATAATAATTGCCTGCCACATCCCGTCACTGCAATCCACTGATCATGGATTATCTAGTGTCCTATTTTAATAATCAAATAACAACATAATCAGAGGATGAAATGGTCTGCCATGCTCCACACAATTGCCTCTCAGTTGACTCCCACATGATTGTGGGAAACTCCCAGGTTCATCCCTTAGTTAATCGAAGAGCAGAGTAGGAACATGTTTAAATGCTGAACTGTCATTGTGTATGCAGGGTTTTTAGAAGATATCACATATTTAATGTTGGGCGGCTGCCTCAAAAGAGATGGACTGAAATCCAATAATCAATAAGTCCACTCTAACAAACGGATTATCACAATCCTGAAGGAAGTCAACAATGGCAAACTCAACTTTTTGATGAATAAATGTGAGTCTTATTATCTTTGTGTCCATAATATTACTTGTTAGGAGAGAGAATTCAGAAACAGAAGACTTTGAACTGTTTGTCCAGAGACGATGTTCTCTCATGATTAGGTAATCTTGAATTTGGTAACCAGTTAAAGCTGTAGGCAAACTTCCAGATATTTGGCTGTGACTTGGTTAGGCGAATCAAATGCTGTCATTGAAAGTTTTTGGAGATAGTTATCTTGGGAGACTGTAATGTCCCATGACAATTCTTTCTCGAAGCTGCTCTCTGGTCCTTGCCCATGCCACTAGGATACAGAATGCAAGCAGGGTTGCCAGGCAACATTTATGAACCAACATTCTGTCACATTCTAGTGCCCCTCCCACATGCTAAAAGGAGCATACCCACCGATGAACTAACCTTACCACACCACTGAGTTTGTCACAAACACAAAGCAGGGCTCTTTCTTTTGAGTTTTACATATATACCCATCTCTCAAGCTACAAAATGCCTATAGTGACATAGGCATGGCAATGAAAGCATCATTATGCCATTCAAGTACAATGATGAGCATTTTGAACCTGTTTTCTATGCTGCAATTTTCTAATTTCTAGAAAAGAAACAATAAAATTAATTGCCTCAACCATAATCCTTTTCCCTTTCTTGAAAATAAAATAAACTCCTCTTCATCCTCTTACCTTTAGAGGAGCTTGATCCCATGGTTTCTCAGAGTTGTGTAGATTTGCATTAGGCTGATGATTAAGGATTTTGAGCAGTGTCTTATGTTTCTTTCAGTCATTTTGGATTCCTCAATTGATTCTTCTCTATTAAGTCCTGTATCCTGCTTTCTAATTTGGTTATTTAGAGTGATTAATTGTTGGTGGTGTGTCATGTTATCAGCCCGACAGAGTTCATTAGATGAGATTCCCTGATCAGGAGATTATTCAGTTATTCCATTTTTTAAAATAGGTGGTCACTGTGTCCTTCATGGGTCAGTTCTGTTGCAACCTCTCAGAAACTGATGATGCGAAACAGTACAGTTTCGTGTAATCATTCGATTGTTAAAAATCTACTATTACGTAATCAGTAATCACTGCATAAGGCAGTGTCCCCCATTCTCTGGGCACTGCTTCTGGTACCGATCTCCTGCTCTGTCAATCCCACCCATGACCATCATTACTTACACAATCAAGTAATTTAATAATTGGATAGTCCTCCCTACTTAACTTTCATAAGATGGAACCAAACTCCAGTGATTGTCAAGGAAGGAGTACTTAGATGATTAAATACTGCTACGTGATTAAGTCCCATGGAGGAATGGCCCTACTCCAATCAAGAAGAACAACATCTTCATCGATTCAAATAATTAATATATAATGAAAAATGATTGAATAATGTCTTGGTGGTGCATATTTAAAACCCACATGGAGTAGTTAGACTGACCTCTTCCTGGAATAATGATTTATTTATAAAATTAAATTGATAATTAACTAGCTGGCGTTTTATATTAACACTGACGAGATGGCACCAAAGTCCTAAAACTATCGCTGATGTAATGACCTACTTACAGAGCTAAATGATGAAGTAATGAGATGATGTTACATCGTCTACTCACAAAATCTGACTCCAAAAGGGACTTAGGGTCCATAACATTACCTGTTTTTCAAATACGTTAATTAAATGATGAATTATTATTTAATTTCCTAGTTTAACAGGTAAATAAGTAAGTGTACTATTAGATGATGCTATGTTCTGGCACGATGGACTCCCCTAAGGAGGCTTAAATCTTCACTGGTAACTGAATACATAAGGACAGATTTTCATAATTCAATGAATAAACATTAAACTAGTGGATGGTGTTTTATGTGTGAAACCTAAAGATTGATCAACACTGAAGAGTCATTGAGTTCTTAATCATACATTTGAACAATAAAATGAATGAATGAAAAGATAATTTCTCATAATTCACCCCTAGAGAGATAACAAAATGATATCAACAATGATTTAAATAAATAAATAATGAAACCACAAGAGACATTTTAACACCAACAAGGGGGCTCCAGACTCCACTCTTCCTGGAGTAGAAAAAGGCAGATTTAAATAATGAAAGCATCAGATTGTTAGATCGTCTGTCACACTTGATTCACACAAGGTGGCACCACACTTCAGGGTTCACAGATTATATAATGAAACAATTTAATGATTACATCTTTACATATCAAAGTCTTTGAACTTTTTTTCGTATCATCAATACCTGTGCAGACTTGCCAGATATGAAAACGGATGCTGTCATCACGGATTTTTAATATTCCATCAGTTAATCATCAGATAATCATACTTTCTTGCCTGGTGAGTTCTGTTGGCCTGACATCCTCACCAGTGCCTGAATCTCTGTTGTGTTGCGGCAGGACCTGAGGTAATTGGCCCATTCCTGGCATACCAGTAGTAGCCAAAATGTTGATATCAGCTGAAAACGTGGCTGCAGCAGGGGCATCAACAGCATAGATGAGAGAGAGATGTTCTTCTGTGTTCTGAGTCGTCATCCTTTTGCCGGGTCTCGGTGATGGTGCCGACCTGCTAGTGCCACTACATCTTCTAGATGTAGACCACAACCGATGTGAAGATGTGGAGGAAGAACAAGTAGTCAACACCCAGACCCCCATGCAGACCTTGGTAAAGTTCTTTTACTTCTCGGAGGGCACCAAGCAATCTTCTGGACTCTGTTCTCCAGCATTCCTAGTGGTCTGGAAGACGCATAGACATTCAGAACATGCTCTGCCCATGTCTACAAGTTTCCTCAATTGTCGCTGACAGATATTTGCAACCTAAAAATGATCGGTGTTGGCATTGTCTGTCGTTTAAGTAATATAAAGAATTAAATAAGTCAGTGATAGCTAACTGTCCCAATAAAGAGGTGATGTAGCATTTAACTTGCAGGGAGGTATGGCCAGACTCCAGTATGAAGAATGTCATCATCATCCTTTGAAACCATGAATCATAAACTGTGATGATATTGCACATTAACGCCACAAGAGGGAGCTTTACGGGTCTCTTCATGGAATGGAGGATTGTTGTTTACATAATTACACTCATATTTACATTATCTTGGGGATTAACACAGATTGTCAATTTAAATACATTAATCATGTAATTAGATGATCTGTGGCACCAGATTCCAAGTGTCATGGACGATATGATGAAACATCCTTCATATTTACACTTCGATGACACCCAATATAAATCATAAAAAGTTGAGTTTGTGACTAAACAGCTGGGAGTCCCTGCTCTATTAGCTTATTAGAACTTGATTAAAAGTTAAGCTCTGAATTTTTATATTGTAAATTAATTGTTTATATCTTTAAGTAGTATATGTCTTGGGGTAGAGAGATGTGGCAGAGGTTAAGAATAAGAGTACTGGCTGATCTTCTAGAAGTCCTGAGTTCAATCCCCAGCAACTAAATTGTGGCTCACAGACATTTATAATGTGATGTGGTATCCTCTTTGGGTGTGCAGACTTGTATGCAGGCAGAACACTGTATGCATAATTAATAAATAAATGTTCAAAAAAGACTTATATATCTTTATATGTTTAAATCTTTATTTAGGAGCCATATTCAGGCTGCCTTTACTGCCAAGCTCACAAAGTTTTCTTAGCCAAGCCATCAATAGAATTAGAGATCTGAGAAGAAAAAAATTATATGCTACTTTTGAATCTATTAAAAAAATCACAGGGACCGTTCCTTTTATTCTTAGCCATAACCAATTTTCTATGGCATTGAGGGGAGAAATTTTTCACCAATGTGAGAGGTGGTTTTATTTTTTTTTATTTTTATTTTTTCGTGTGGAACCTGGAATTGGAAAAGTCTGAACTTATTTTGTCTAGACAAAGGTGCACACAATATTTCTAGTACCCTGCAGCCTCTACACTACCCAGTCCAAGCTGGGTCCTTTCATGCTGCAGGCATTGTGTTTCAGCATCTTGCTCCCTGGTCAGTGTCATCACAATCCATGCTGCCCCACAGTGTTCTTTAGAGACCTTTGGTCATTGTCAGGTTCTGTGATTCTTTGTCTGAAATTATTACAGCTTTTTAGTTAATATTTACATGCCTTAGGACTTTTCCATCATGCCCTGAGAGATGCAGAATAAAATAGAGATCTTCCTATTAAACAGGGACGAGGGAATGCAATTGTCTGAGGTCAGGGCCTTTGTGTAGGTGTTTTTTCATATCCTGAGAACACAGCTCTTACTCCTGCTGACTTTCTAGTGTTCTCCCATTTCCTTCCATTTCCTCTTGAAAGCAGTAAAGAGGTAGCAATTCTTTATAAGAAGTTTACATAGAATAAGACATAAGTTAAGCAAGACCTCTCTGACCCAGGTTTTATCTTCTCTTTGTTCTGTCTTTCCTACCTTCCTCATCTTCTGGCACATCTGTGTCAGAACCTGTCATTAAAGTGTGACCTGCTGTTGCATGTCACTGGTGTACTATGAAATCATTATGGTACTTTTCTGTTGAAGTCTTTCATGGCCTTACTGGTCCGACTTGCAGTTTCCTGACCCTATTTAAATTCTTCAAATTGTCTGCTGGCATCTCACCTTGGAAGAACTTAAAAGTGGCAGCAATTGTGGGAATGCAAAATATGTTTTAGGACCCAGACAGTCATGATGAATGCCTTTAATCCCAGTCCTCAGAGGGCACATGCAGGCCAATTTCTGTGAGTTTGAGACTAGTGTGCTCTATAGAGCTAGCCCCGCTACAACTAAGGCTATAGCACAGGAACCTGAGAAACTCTGTCCCAGAAAATTATCTGTTGTAGGCCTTCTCCTCTTTGAACATTAGTGAGAGATGGTTGCATGCTATCATTACAGATGTTGTTTGTTTGTTTGTTTGTTTGTTTTCTTTCTTTTAACCTCTTTAGTCTATGCAGCCATTTCTTACTGGAAAGGCAAAGTCTAGAACAGCTTTTCTCCCAGCATTTTAGAATTAATTTTCTGAGACATGATTTCTCATTGACAATGGTTGCTTTGATCCATCCCAGTATGTTGCTTTCCAGGACACTGTATTCTTTCATCTTAAACACACCTCATTAAATTAAGAGACTTTATACCCTCAGAAGGTAGAAGGTTTTGTTTTTTTTTTGACCAAGCATCTTAAACACCTAATTTGAGGATACCAATTACTTTTAAGGTGATATTTAATAAATGGAACACATTAACTTGTAACACTGCACATTGATTAAAAATATAATCCACCTCTACATCACAAATGATTTCAATGGCAATGAGATAAAGTATGGCCCCAGTGTTTTAAAATTGTCCATATGAGTTATAAAGTTGACTGTCCATTGCACTTACAGCAAAAAGATTTGCATGTGGAATATGGATGCTACCTTCAGACCAGAATAGAAATAATAGTTTATTGCATGTACTGCAAGGAGAAACAGGGTGGATGTCAGTTATTGTATTAATCATAAAAAATGGCCATGATTGCTGCATTGTGATGATTTGAATGTGATTGCACCTATAATCTCATAGGGAATGGCAGTAGTATAAGGAGGAGCTTTGGTGCAGTGACTTTGGCATTTTAAGAAGAAGAGTATCACTGGTCATGGGTTTTGGGGTTTCCTAGGCTTTGGATATGGGCAAGTATACAAGATGTCTTACTGAGGCCTGCATATCAAGATGTAGCCAGCACCATATTCTTCTTGAAATCATGCTCCCTGCTATGATGAAAATGGACTCAATTTCTGAAACTGTGAGACAATCCAATTAAATTTTTTTTTAAATAAAATGTGTGGGGGATTTCTTTCTTGCAAGTAGAGTGATGATTCATCCCTGATTGTCAATGGCGAGTCTAGGGTTGGAATCCCTGACTGGGAGAGTTTTACCAAGGAGGCAGAGACAGGTTGATCTCTGTGAGTTAGGGACCAGGCTGTTCTACAAGAGCTAGTTGCAAGACAATCTTAAAAGTCACAGAAAAACCCTGTCATGAAAAACAACAGAACGTGTTGTGGTGGTCTTAGAACTTATACACAGGAATAAAAATCCTAACTTATATAGATTCAGTGGTTTTCTTCTTTAAATACTCAGGGTGTATTGAATCATGTCATGTGAATGAAGACAGACCAGATTTGTAGAATAAAATTTGGATATATTGAGCTGGGTGTAGCCAATGGTGTGATGTCATTGAGCTTTGCATTGATCACAGCTACTCTTGCCTTTGCTACCTCATGCTGGGAAGAAACTCCTACAATTCCTTTAGGAAAAAGCTTTGAATGTTCATTTAGAAGGAAATATAAAGTTTACTTATTGACTGTTTTCCAATTCCCCAGGCAAATGACCACAGGAATATGTAAGAATTGAGTTCATTTAACAACTTTGAAGCTGGTGTAGGCACAGTGCAGAAAGAGGTGGGGGGAAAGAAGGAACATGTGCAATTTCTTGCTTTCCTTTGGTGGAAATATCAGTGTGGAGCCTATAATCAATTGTAGATGGTTTACACAATGTCTGACTGGCCATTTCTTGGTGTCCATAGACAAGGACAATCAATAATCTTGATAAAGTACTGATGTGATAATGAAACCGAATTGCTGACTTTCATATAGAAGATACAATGAAATCCACAGCCCAATAGCATGGTCACTGTGTAAGCTTCAGAGCCTAGCTGTCATTTATGCAGGGACAGCAATGGAAGATGTGCCCTGTGCTGACCTGGGCAATGGCCCTTTTCCTCTTATCCTCCCTGAGTGTAGGTTCCCTTGGGGGAGTGGAAATCTCTGTGTCCACACTGGGCTGTGGTGGCGCACAACTTTTATTCAAGCATTTGAGAGGGAGAGGCAAGAAACTATGTGATTTTGAGGCCAGTATGATTTTCAAAGAGAGTTATAGTGTGGGTCCCAAACATAAAGTGACACACCCAAACCTAAAGAGACACCCTGCTTTGAAAACCAAAGGAAAAAAAAAACAAAACAAACAAACCAAAGGGAAACAAATATTGTTGTTCAATATGAATGACAAGGATTCTTTTGGTATATATTGGGAACATCCAAGGGAAAAACTGAAAGTTTGTTTATGGAATTCATGAATATTGCATTCTACATTCAGATTTGTCTTTATGTGTCACACACAGTTTATAAACCAGTGGAAATATGTCATTGGAATCATCTTTCTTCAATACATGCTCACAGCTCTTTTACCTTTCCACACTCACTAGCTACCATAGCATGTTTCAGGAAAGTTGAGTTCCTGGGAAAAAGGAATTTCTTATTTGCAGTTTCCTCAAGTGTGCATGGTGTTTAGTGGGTGGACAGGCATTGTACATGTGTTCAGAAGCTGAAATTAAATCATTCTTCTGTATTAATATTTGTGTGGGCATCATGGGGCTGGTTTTGCCTTAAACCACAAGGAGCCTTGCAGAAGCTTAGAAAGATATTACCCCCATTTTTAGAGAGAGATCTAAACCATGAGGCATCTCCATTTGGAAAAATGTCAGTACGTGGAGGAACAGAAGCAAAAGAGAGTGCACATTCTTCTGAATTAATTTTGTGGGAGTTATGAATTCTTTTTTTATTTAAGATCTAAACAACTGGCATGATGTGTAGCTGGTTAACATTGTTCGAGATCTTGGTTTTCCTGGCTGAGTTTCCTCTGGTGTTTTGATAAAAAGTTGATTATATTTTCCAGCTTTTGTTCTTGTCATTGTCTCTGCATCTCCCCTTTATCCTTTCCCAAATATTGTACACCTTCTTGAGCACCATACATTTGTTGTAAATATTAAAGTCTCAGTATGTCAAAGTATGACCTGAACGTTTCTGATTTCTTCTGTGTCCATTGTTATGTCCCCATTTTCATTTCTGATTTTATGAATTTGCATGTTCTCTCTCTGCTTTTTCATTAGTTTGGCTAAAGTTTTGTCTAGGTTGTTGATTTTCTTGTAAAACCAACCCTTTGTAATATTGATTTTTTGCATTGTTTCCCTGGTTTTTGTTTTATTGATTTCAGGCCTCAAATTTATTATTTTCTGGTGTCTACTCTTCCTGTGTGAGTTTGCTTCTTTTTGTCCTAATGCTTTCATTTGGGGGTGCGGTTAATTCTCTATTGAAACTATCCTCTGTTTTTTTTTTTTCATATGGGCACATAGTGCAATGAACTTCTCTGGTACCACTGCTTTCAAGGTGTCCCTTTAGTTTGGGTATGTTGTGTCCTCATTCTTGTTGAATTTTAGGATGTCCTTAATTTCTATATTTCTTCTTTGACACAGGTATGGTGCAATTGAACATTTTTAAATTTCCATGAGTTTGTAGGGTTTCTGCGATTTGTGTTGTTGTTGTAATCCAATTTTTAAAGCATGCTGGTCATATAAGATACAGGGGACTATTCCAATTCTCTTGTAATTCTCTTGTATCTGTTGAGGTTTGTTATGCCACCTACTATTTGGTCAATTTTAGAGAAGGTTTCAAGTGGAGTAGGGAAGAACTTATATTCTTTTGTGTTTGGATGAAATGTTCTATAGATGTCTGTTAAACCCAATTGAGAGCGAAACTTCTGTTAATTCTTTTGTTACTTTGTTAAGTTTGTGATTGGTGGTCCTGTCTAGTGGTGACAGTGGTGTGTCGAAGTCTCCCAATATAAATGTGTGACGTTTTATGTGAGGTTTGAGTTTTAGTAGAGTTTCTTTTTATGAATGTGGTTGCCTTTGTATTGAAATCATAGTTGTTCAGAATTGAAACATTGTGTTGATGGATTTCTCCTGTGGTGGACATGGAATGACTTTTTTAATCTATTTTGATTAATTTTGATTGGACGTTTAACTTGTTAGAATTTAGGATAGCTGCACCTGTTTGCTTCTTGGGTCCATTTGATTGGAAGATCTTTTCTTAGCCTGAGGTAATATCTATCTTTGAAGCTTAGATGTATTTCTTATATGTAGCAGTGAGATGGAGTCTGGCTTCATATCCACTTTGTTCGCTTATGTCTTTTTACAAGCAAGTTAAGACCACTAATGTTGAAGGAGAGTAAGGACCATGGATCATTAATGCTTGCTTGTTTTAGATTTGTTGCTGGCAGTGGTATTGTGAATTTATCAGTCCTGCTTTACCCTTGATTTGTGGTGCAGTGGATGATCTTTTGCCTACATCTTTGTGAGAATAGTTAACTTTCTTGGGTTGGTGTTTTCCTTCCAAATCGTTCTGTATGACTGGATATGTAGATATGTATTGTGACAATCTGGCTTTGTCATTAAACATTTTGTTCTCTCCGTCTATAGTGATTGACAGTTTTGTTGGGTATAGTAGCCTGGGCTGACATCCGTGGATAACTACTACAAAGTACTTGTGAGAACATCTATCAAGGACCTTCTCATCTTGATGCTTTCCATGGAGTAGTCAGGTGTAATTTTCATAGGTCTTCCTTTATATGTTACCTGGAATATTTCCTTCACTGCTCTTAATGTAATTTTTTATTTGTATGGTTAGATGTTTTGATTATGATATGTTGAGTTTTTTTTTTTTTTTTTTTTTTTTTTGGTGTTTGGTGTGCTCATTGTACTTTCATGGGCATGCACTTCTTCAGATTGTGAAAGTTATCCATAATGATTTTGTGAAAATGTTTTTGGCACCTTTGAGCTGGGCTTCCTCACCTTCCTCTAAGCCTATTATTCTTAAGATTAGCCTTTTCATGGTGTCCCAGGTGTTTTGTGTTCAGGATTTGTTGGATTTATAATTTTCTTTGGTCGATGAATTTACTTATTCTACTTTATCTTCTGTGCCTGAGATTCCCAATTCCACCTCTTGAATTCTGTTGGTTATGCTTGCATCTGTAGTTCCTGATCATTTGCCCAGTTTTTCTATTTCCAGCATTCCTTTGGTTTACGTTTTATTTATTGTCTCCTTTCCGTTTTCAAGTCTTGAAGCATTTCCTTCACCTGCTTGTTTTTTCTGGCTTTCTGTATTTTCTTCAAGAAATTTGTTCATTTTTTCCATTTTTTGTTTGTTTTTCTTCCATTTCTTTAAGGTATTTTCTCCCATCTTCTTTGAGGGCCTCTATCATTTCTTATGGCAATAATTTTTAATTTGTTCTTTTCTACTTCATCTGCTTTGCTGTTTACCGGTCTATTTAGTGTAGATTCCACAGATTCTGGTGCTGTTATTCTTTTCGTTCTTTTGTTAGGTGTTTTATTGTATTTCCATCTTCCCATAGATACTTCCCCGGTGTGTTTTGGTGGGTCAGAAGTTTGATGTATGTAGCTCTGGGTGGTCCAATCACTCTAGGAGTTCTCTCTCCACAGGCAGGGCCCTGCAATGGGACTATAAGTTCAGATTCCAGCTGAAGACTGGCAATGCAAGTCAAAGATTGTGAAGGCTGTGACCCAGGATGTTCCTTAAGCTGATAGGCAGATCTAGCCTGGGCCTGGCACTCTCCAGCTGAGGCCTCTTTGGCAGAGACCCTACAATGGTGGTCAGGGATCCATCCTGCAAGAACTCAGAGTGGTCCCATGGAGACAGGGTCCGAAAATACATTTGAGGACTCTAGCCAAGGCCTGGCAATGGATGACAAATACTGGGCTGATACTCAGGATGTTTCTGCACTGACAGGCAGATCTAGCTGGGACCTGGCCCTCTCCAGCTAAGGTCTCTTTAGCAGAGGCACTACAATGGGGGCCCTTTCACTCATTACTTTAACAATTTAAAAAGCCTCATTGAGATTAGTGATTTTCAAATCCAATCCTACATATTTGCTTCATATTACATAAAGCAACTCATATTGGAGAAACTGTTAAGACTTTAAACACCTAAGAACCTGGGTTACAGGAATGAATACTCACAATATTGTTTATTCACAGGTGAAAATATGTTTGGTTAATGATTTGATTTAATTTTAATCATGTAATACCAGTGCATGGATTTGTGTTTGCTCACACTTGTTCCCAAGAATGTTAGCCTCTTGAGTTATTCTTAGCAAAAACTACAGAATTTTATCAAAATCCTGACATGGGTCCTGGCAATGAACATTCCATATTTTTTTCTCGTCCATATCTCTAACCCTGTCTCTATGCTTTCTCTATTTTCTTGATATGAAGTGATAGGGAAGAGCTCATGAAAGAGGTAATCAAAGTCATGCAAACAATTTTGTGAAGATGTTAGCCATCATACTTTTCTTTAATTTCAATAATCAAAATGGTTTTTTTGTTTAGCATGGTTCTTACTAAGTTCACTACACCCAAGATAAATGACAAACTGGTCAGTCCTGCTGTGTAATCTGCAACCCAAGAGAGAAAGACAGAGAGATGGGGGAGAGAGAGACAAAGAGACAGAGAAAGAAAGACAGCATGAGGAGCGAGAGGAGAGGAAAGAGATAATGAGAGCAAGAGAGATGTCAACCCAAGCTTCTCCACCTTCAGGTTTCATACTCTGTACCAAGGGAACAGCATATAAAATTGGGGAAGATACCTCCCCTATGACTGGTGGCTGTGCTTGAAGCTCGGATTTAGCTGCAAAGCCTGAGTTACAGGACTAAATGAACGGAAAAGACACAGAACTTGAGGGGCAGGTTTGGATCAGGACTACCAAACATTCTAAACTCTTTGAATAGATATAGAAGCCATTAGGGTTTCCAAGCAACAACCCAGCCTCCTGGGTATGCAGACATTAGTTTAAGTATGGCTTCTTATTCTTGCCAGGGATGATATGGAGAGGAAGGATTCAGGAGTTTGTGGGATTGCTTTTAGCAGGAGGTGTGGTTTACAAGGTTCCCTTAGCTGCCATCCTGTAGATCGTCGGCACCTATTCCTTGGAGAGATGGACAAAGTAGGTTGTGCAAAGCTTCAGCCTTAACATTGAGCTGCAGTTCTGAGAGAGGGTCTTCGAGTCCTGGCAGTAGTTGGTAGCACTGTTCCAAGCCCTACCTTCAGGGTGTCACGGGGGTGGGCACTCCCTCTGGATTCACCTCAGTTCAGACTTCACCCTTGAAAGGCCTGCCATTGTTTCCTCTTAGTAGTGGAAAGGGACAAGGTCTCCTGACAAAATTGGGAGCATTGGTTGAGGGGAGGGAGAGTTAGGAGAAGAAAATGGGAGAGGAGAACAAGAGGCATCAAGAAGACTGAGTTTTGGAAACAATAGAGGAGAGCAACAAAAGAGATACCATATTAGATGGAGGTATAATAGGTGGTAAGAGAAATCTGACACTAGGAAAATGTCCAGAGATCTACAAGGATGACCCCAAATAAGAATATAAGCAATAGTACAGAGGCTACCTTGAATGCCCTTCCCTATAATGAGATTGATATCTACCTTATAGGATATTCTAGAGCCTTCATCTAGTAGTTGACTGAAACAGAAGCAAAAATACTCAGCTAAGCACTAAGTGGAACTCCTGGAATCCAGTTGCAGAGAGGGAGAAGTTATGAGTACAGGGATCAAGACCAGGTTGGAGATACCCTCAGACTCACCTAAGTAAAACAGTGTGGTGCTCATGAACCCCAGTCTGATAGTTGGGAAAACATAATATGACTGACCTAACACCCCTAAAAGTGCATCTCATTTAGAAGGCATAGGAAGTGTAAGGGACCTCTGGCAGTGGAATCAGGTGTACCCTTGATGTATGAAAGACTTCCGGAGCCCATTCCCTATGGACAGATACTCAGTCTAGACACAAGGGGTTGGGCCTTGTCCCTGCCCCAAATGACTTTTGGATTAGTGCATATATGAGAGGGAGAGGGAAAAGATATGGATATGTAAAATAACTTTGATTCTATTTTAACAGAATTCATTAAAAGTAAGAATAGGAAATAAGGTGGGGTGAATAACTTAGCTAACATTTGCTGGTGCCATGGCCCTAAAGACCAAGAGCTTAGGAAGGATTATGGACACTGTCCTCAAGCAGTCACAGACTAACTTTGACTGTGGTATGAAAACCATACCCCAGGGACAACTTTCATCTTGGGTGACTGTAAAATCCTATAATTCCTACCTCCACTCTCTAAGAACCATTACTAAAGGCATCTGCGACTATGACTGGCTTCACGGCTTCAAGTTTACTTAGTGAGACATTAGAATGATGTGATGAATAACAAGAAGAGTTACACTTAACTGTGTAAAAAACCTCATTTCTGTGAACCTGGCTGTCACCATTAGCAGTAATATATAGAACCCTTCCAAGGTATTTGGTGAGATTTAACAGACTAAATGATAAGGAAAAATAATATTTCCCATATTTGAAAGACAACTGACTTTGAGGCAGAAACCCTGCACTTAATGCATACCATCTTCTGTTACTGAAGTTAGGACCAGTGCCTGTTGTCTGGCTACACTAACAACCAGGCTCAGTCATTCATCATAAGTGAGCCAAGCTAATGAACTAACTTCTCTGTTGACAAGCCAAACTACAATGCCAACTCTCTGGATTCAAGTTGGACAGATATCACTCATGTCCTAGGACAGACTAATCTATAATGTGAATTTTATTTAAGACAGGATGTCACAGTAATACTATACTTCAAAAGAAGAGAAAAAAATACAAAAGTAAAATTAATGAAAATTTAAAGCATATTTATTCAGTTTGAGTACTTATGAAAAATAAAACAGTAAATAATCGATACCAAGGGTCTTAATAGACTTAGAATGCAAAACAAATAACAAAGTCAAATATGGATTTTTTTTCCATCTCTAAAACACTCGCATATACTCGGTTCCTGTTTCTGCTATAAGGTGGTCGTATAGAAGTCAATGTTTTTTTCATAGACACATTTTCATTTGAAAGAATCAATACTTTTTCTACAATGTGACTCCCTGGAAAATGAGAATTTTATGAGTCTACATTTGCCCTTGTGGTAGGCCAAAAGTGGACCCCACAAAGTTGACTTATGATCTCCATACAAATATCAAGGAGTTTGTAGGAATGTAATCAAAAACAGCAGCAGCTCAGTCCCATATCCATTTCTCAGTCCGTGAGTGTGCACAAGTTGAAGACTAGCTATCATTGATGAAAGGAAGACAGAGACATAATATAATGTCAGGCAGGCAGATTCAGTCAATACTGAAAGCTCCATTTTATTCATATACCAAACTTAAGTAGTCAAACAAAGGTGCGGCAATGGAAGGGGACTTTTATTAATATGAATAAAGGGAAAACAGAAATTGTTTCCACTAATGCTAAAGGCCCTCCATAATTGCACATACAATGTGCCTTCAGGCACCCCATTGCTGCACTTATTCCTTCAGGGTTGTTAACCTGTCTACTCCCAAATCATTGCTATTTAGGTCGGAGACATTCATCATCAAATCACAGGTGACCTGTAGCAGGAAAGATAATATCTTAAGGATAATAGGAGTTATTGGAGCACTTTGAACACATGACAAGTTGGATCAGATTCCCATTTAGGGGCTGAGAAACTTCAGACTGTCAGAATATATTCCAGGACTGCCAAAGTTATACAGAAACCTTGTATGCAAACAGATGATGAGATCTACCTTTAACTGCTTGGTGGCAGTGCAAATGTTTAATTCCAGGACACAGGAGGCTGCCTGATTTTGCTTAGTTTGAGGCTAGCCAAATCAAAAGAATGAGTTTAAGTCCTGCACACATAAACCCGGTTTTGAAAATAACAAACAAAACATAATCACATAAAGGAAAATCAGATCAACCTACTGGTGGTAGCCTACATGTATAAATGGTATTGAAGGAGGAAGCTTTCCCTCTTTGAATGCTTACCCTAGCTCTGAGTACAAAGTTTATTGTTTTACTACCATTAGAGCCTACTTTTTTGGAAATTTGGTGCATAATGACCAGCTGAGACATCCATCCTGATAAAGTAAAAAACTGCTGTACTCTTAAGATTCCCATTGGTAGGTAACCTTTGTAGGACTAACTACATCACAGCTTATGAGACATCCTAATATATCCACTTTCTACATATATGGAGAGATTCATCATACATTTTTTTTCATGCAGAGAACATTGATTAATGCAGTTGGATTTGTTTCATTTTGTTTTTTATCTGCTCACTAAAGATGTATTGGCTAACAATATTGCTCACAAATACTTTTTTTTTATATCCCTAAATATCTGTGTGGTAGTTAATGAATATTTGGAGCTCCCTCCCAACTTTTTCAACTAGAATCACTCAATCCATTTAAGTAAGTATACTTAGCTAGCCACACTGGGTCTAGGAGGAAGAAAGGAAAAATGCCTGTATAGTACAGAATGATAACACGGGTCAGCTATAGGACAATTGCTATGAAATGCACATCACTGCTGATGTAGAAAAAACTTTGGGTAGAAGGCAAACAGTAACCATTGCAATTTGTCTTTAAGCACTCTGCAACCACCTGGGATGTGCTTTTATCACTCAGGCCTTACTAGCCAATCAGGCCCCTTTGTGACCTGCCTGTCAAAAGAAGTGCAGGGCCCTTCTGGTCTGTATTTGAAGAGAAACTGGAGCCAGTCATTTTGTGTGCTGTGCTTTGAGGAAGGGCAAACTGGAAAACAACAGCATGGTGAGTGAGGGGCTGATGTCCTCATGGGTAGTGGGAGATGGTGAGGTGATGGATTTAGTGGGGAGGTTGGGTATTCCCTGGATCTGGCTGGGAAACTATAGCCAGACTACCTGTCCCCTGAGTTCTCATGCAGTCCTCCAAATAACTACTCTGTGGGCTGTATCTGCTTTGAGCACTAGGAGCAGGGAGGTGTGTATAGAAACCCTTTTTAAGTCAACTTCTATATACTTCAGGTGCACCCACTGAAATAATGGCAACAAACTTCCAGAGGCCTTTTAGATAAGTACCTTTTAGAAGTTCAGCAATTTGCATTTTAATTTTATGTGTAAGATCCATTTATTGTAAATTTTCTGCACATTGTAAAAAGGCATCTCAAGTAAGGGTAGCACTTCACTATTGAGCAGTGATTTACAGGGGAAGAATTTGCTAACACAAAGGATTGACAAATGCTTTGAAGATATTATGCCTCATAAAGTAGAATTTAACTGAGGTAGTACTGCCTCTAAAACACACAAAGATAAGTATATGCTGACCAGTCCTGTTTGAATTTTGAATGCTAGATACATATTTGTTCACCATGATTTTCCAGACCTTTGACTCCAAACCATTACAAAGGAGGAAAAACTCCTGTTTTACAACAGCAGCTAGTCCCTTACGCTTATCATAGACCTGCCCCATAACAAGCTGCACAGAATGCTATTACAGGGTCACAAGCAACCTTAAAATTCATTATATCATATAGTTGCAGTTTTCTTCTCCAGAAAAACATAGTTCTAACAGAGTGGCAATAGGACACCAGATTTTAAAAAGTAAACCAATGATGTATGAGTTACCTGATAAAGCAAAGCTTTCACTTAGGTCCTCATGCAGGGATGAGAAACATTCTTAGAAGAGATAGTAACACCCTGGGGACTAGGCCTTGAAAGCTTTTCCTAAGGGGCCTGGTGTATTGACAATACAACAGAGAACCTTGTCAAAAACCGGGTATTTGCATGGGAGAGCTGGTAATTGTATGGAACAAAGCCTTTGTGGACAGTTTGCTTCATATCTGTAGATATAAACTATATAGAGATATGTTTCTAAGTTCCAAGGCCACTGTGGTCTTAGTCAGCAATGATCATGAGATACCCTGTATTCATGTAAAGTCCCTCACAGAACTGGTCATGGACAATTCCCCCCCAGAGCTCAGGGGAAGTGGGGGAGGACAGCAAATGGAGAGAGAAGTAGGAGAAAACGAGGGGGAGGAAAGAAACCTGTGTGACCAGGAAGATTGAGCCTGGTTAGGAATAGAAGACAGGAAAGAGAGAGAGGCAGAGACAGAGAGAGAGAGAACATAAAACAGGGGGGAGCCAATATTGGTTTGAAGATAAAATTGAACACAAAGAAAAGTCTGGAGAACTACAAGACTGCTGCTAACTAACAGTTTGAGCTTCTATGGGAAAGGCTATCATAAATGTCCTTCCTGGAGAATGAGATCAACAACTAACTTCTCCATGGAGCCCTCCAACTAATGCCTGTTGGAAACAGATGCAAACACCAATACATAAACACTGAGCCGATGTAGAACTCAGATACAGAGGGAGAGGACAAGAACAGGCGGCAGAAACACATAGAGACAGCTTTCCTGAACAAGGAGGAGCTAACGGGCCACCAGACTGATAGCTGGGAAGACAGCATGTGACTGCCTCAGGCACCCCTGAATATGGGTCTCAGCCAGAAGTATTGAGAAGTCTAAGCGCCCTCAGACAGTGCAGCCAGGATGTATTCCTGAATTACAAAAAGGACTTTGAAAACACATCCCCCATGGAGGGATAACTGCCTTAATTTAGAAACAGTAGAGAAGCCCTAGTCCCTATTTCACATGACCTGTCAGACCTACATGACCCCTACTGCATGACATTGCCCTACATATGGAATTGCGGTGGGGAGTTGGGAGGGTCGTTAGGTGCTTGTGAGAGGGCAGAGAGAGTAAAATGGAGGGATGGAGTGAAGATAGTTTGGAGGGAGGGAGGGGGAACTGGGATCAACATGTAAAATAATAAATTAAATTTTAAAAAATGCTTTTACACCAAAATTTATGTTCAAGTAAAAGTTACTGGGGGAAAAGGATTTCTATTTTTGTTTCCACAGAAAATGAAAAGATGTGGATTCCTTCCAGACTAATGTGGTTTGATCGAGCCAGACCACCTGAAACAGAATACCAGGTGATCCTACATTCAAAACAGCTGGACAAAGCAGCCTGACAGATTACAGCCAGGGTTTCTGAATCTCCTTGAATTCCCCCATGACAGCTCCCCTTACTATCAGGAAGTAGTTTTGAAAGAACAATGTCCAAATTCCCAAATATTGTCTATAAATGTTTGTTTCCATCTATATGGACTTAGTTATATAAAATAAAAAAAAATGTGAAAGAAACAAACCAAGCTAAGAATGGGCATTCATAACTAAAAAAAAAAACAAAAACAAAACAAAAAAAAAAAAAAAAGACTAAAGTCAAGTATGATATCTAAGATGTTCACCAAATTATTTACAAGATGTAGGTTTCCCCTTCCATGATTTCTTCCCTATTACCTGATATCAAGATGATAAGACAGGATTTAAAATACGTACAGGTTTAGAAATGTGGATGAACAAAATTATGCAAGTTCATTGCCAAGACCTACATCAGTTTTTTGAGAACATACTGTAATTCCCTCACAGGAATACTCAAGGGTGCTAACCTTCTTGTGAGAAACCATGAACAATCACAAACTCACACACTGACATCACATAATTAAAATTAAATCAAATCTCTAAACAGATTTCCATATTTGAATATTTTTCTCTAATGAGTACTCAATCCTGTAACCATTGTGTTCAGGGTCTTAAAGTCTTCAAAGTTTTCCTGCAACATTAATTATTTCATGTAAAAGAAAGTAATCATGAAGGATTGGGCTTAGAGATAGCAATCCATATGAATGAGGTTTTTATGTAAATCAAGTCAAGTGTTACCATGAAACATGGATCCCTTACCAGTGAATTTCCAGGACTTTTTTCCACATGAGTTTGCAAGTGAGAACAAAACAGAGACATTGTATTGCTTGAACTGATTGTTCACACGTGTCAGATATTTTTCTCTCCAAAAAACTATGTAAGTCAATGTGTGTTCAATGAAGATCATACCACATTCTTAGTAGGAAGATTCCTTCCCATAAGGGTTTTCTTAGGCTCACAAAGATTATAGGGATAAACAAAGTGCACAGCATTACAACAATGGATGCATGTATAGTGTTTTTATGCACTATGATTTATTTCTTTGATTATAAAGACTAATGATATATAGAGAGGATTTACCACATGGGATACATTCAATATCTTTCAAGTATACATTCTTTTATGACTTAAGAGAGTGCTGGGATATGCAAAGGCTTTATCACAATCATGGCATCCATAAGTTTCTCTACAGAAAGTGTTCTTATATAACTTTTAAGCACATCATATGCTGTGAAAGCTTTACTACATTGACTAAATTCTTGGAGGGTATCTCTCCAGTATGTGTTTGTTTATGAAGTCCCAGATTGTTGTGTTGTGAAAAGCTTCTGCCACATTGATTACATCCATAAGGTTTCTCTCCAAAATGTGTTCTATGATGACACTGGAGATTACTGGCGCATGAAAATGCTCTACCACATTGATTACATATATAGGGTTTCTCTCAGTATGTGTTCTATGATGAGATTTGAGAGTAGTGTCATGTGAAAATGCCCTACCACATTGATTACATGCACTGAGGTTTCTCTCAGTATGTGTTCTATGATGAGATTGTAGCATACTAACTTGTGAAAATGCCCTATCACATTGGCTACATACATAGGGTTTCTCTCCA